>NW_009593041.1:35594-46578 GCF_000690535.1 Cariama cristata | reverse complement strand
GGGGGGGGGTGCAGAAATCATTGTGTCAGCTGAAACATTTCTTTCACCCAAAACGTAATTCCATAGTTTGTACTTGGACACTTAACCATTTTTATTATTTAAATATTGGCAAATTTCAATAATCCAAAACAAAACAATTCAAAACTACTCATTACAAAAATATTTTCAGATATTTTCTAATCTCTTGCCCTCTTTTCCTCCCTTCCTTTTTTTAAAAATAGTAAAACTTCTCCAGTTTGGCACAAACCAGTACCCACTATTTATTTATAGAGTGCATTTTTCAGCACATATACTATTCACCTGGAAAGTTTGAATCAGCTCTGGTCATTTGCTGCTATTCAAAGTATTATTTTGTCTAGAGACAATATTTATTCTGTGATTCCTGCAAAGTGAGCTAGTTTAGAAAAAGAATTCTTTGTATTATTATTATTTTTAGAAGCCTGCAGCTATGCATCTCACTGCTTTTTTCAAAGTCTTTTCTTTCACACTTACTAGCATTTTGAAAAACATAAAATCATATATCCTAATACAAGAATTTTGATTGAAAAATGTACCCCTCTGTACACCTAAAGGAGCAGATTTCTCTTTTCATTGTGTAGAATCCTGTGAAACTATTATTACGATGCTGGACTAGGAAAAAGCAGAAACAAATTTGCATGAATACTCTGATATCCATTATCTCTTTTCATTATCGTCCTTACTTTCAGTAAGCAAGCTCAGGTTCCTGCTCCCATTTTCCTACCTTATTCCCTCCTGTTCCTCCGCCATTATCCATCTGCACAAACAGGGAGGTGGGCCCAGGTTACAGACAATAAAGTCCAGTCTGTCTGAATAGGATCAATGGGCACAGCACTCTGCAGACCTCACCCATCTCAGACCATGAGGACACCAATGTCAGAGCCTCCATGAACCCCACAAAGTACCAGCCCTTTCCCCTCATATCTAGAAAATGCTATGGCCCACAGGAAACACTTTACCAATTAAAAGATATTTCTTATAGTAAATAAAACCTACTGGAAAAAAATATGATCTGAACTTCAGTACTTAACACTGTCTAACAATGAGTTCCACTAACTCACTACGGGTAACATCATTTATGGATTATAAATTGCACAAGGGCAGCAACTAAGCTTTTTATTTTAGCAACATGACCTACCTAATTGAGCTCTTCAGAATCCTTTGAGGTTTTATTCCAGTTGGTCAGACAAATTTGGATTACTTTTTTTCCCCCCTATTGGAAGCTGTTGGATCACTGAAAATTAAATGATCCAAGACAAATGTTCCACTTTCTGTAAAGTTCTAGCTGTTTCTAGTACAAGCAAACAACAAGAAATTGTGCAATTTGGTCATCTTGCTTATTACCAGCTGCCCATACCAAGTACCAGCCATGCTGCTACCAGAGAACCAGAACGCCCAAGACTGCCAGCATCGTGTCTTCAGAGAAGACAAACAAGCAAAACACCCATGAACCTCAGCTCTTCTCCCTCTTGAGAACAGAGGACCTTTTCATTTCCATTTGCCTTACAAAACAAAATCAAATGCTAAACACCCAGCAGCCTTATTTTTCTCCATGCAACTCTGGTATTAATTCTCAGGACTTTTCTACGTGGCAAGAGATCACCCCCATTTTTCAGCTAGGAACCTCGGACAGGCAGCATAAGTCACCTGCTCACAGCTCACACAGGAATGTGTGGCAGGTCAAGGCATTGAGCCCGAGGTCCCTAAATTTAGTGCTTAGAGCACTGCAACATCCTTCCCTAGTTTTAGTCTGGTAGAGAACTGAATGCACTTTCACTCAGACTTGAGTGATCTCATGATCGCAAAGACAATGTCAAAACCTGTTCTTCCTTCCCAGTCATAAATGCTACAAGGGAAGATGACTGGACCTATGAGTCCACATCTGCACTAATAATTCTTTACTTTTGGCAAACTGTGTATTCCCAGCTCTATTCTGCAGTTCCTTCCCTAGTGCTCATGCTTTACACAACTTTCTACTTTCTTTAGTAAGAAAGTGAATCCAAGGAAGTGAAAAGCCTGCCTTGCCTAGAGTGAGACATATCTACCCCCAAGCAGAATTGCCAGGCCAGAAAGGTTTGTCTGGATATCCAAGGAAAAACAGCTTTCCCTTTTCTTCTCATGACCATAAGAGGTCTTCATCTTAGCTAGCTATTCCCACATAAAGCAGCTACCCACAGTATGATTTCCAGCCTGCAGCAGAAAGATTTACATTACGACTCAGGCTAAGGTGCATCTTGAGGTGTGTGGGAAGCATGGGTGTTTTCAGAGGAGCACTGCAACTCGATCAAGTTAGAGGAAAAGGCACAATGTTACAAATCTGCATTTCCCCAAAACTGCATGTACAGTGTTTCTCTACAGCTTTCAGCAGATAAAGACATTTTCTGACAGTGCTAGACTGGCTGCACCATTGATTAGCTCATCATGGATGTCTCCTAACCAGTGGGTCAGAGTATGTGGTTAGCAGCCTCTACTAAAGAGCTATCAGACATTACCAGATCTAACCAGCTACAGGGCCAGCAAAAATGTTGTTACAAACTAAATGGATCTAAGTATTGAACATCAGGGAGGAAGCTGAATTAAGACCTATCCCAAAGTGTGCTCCCCTGGGGTCACAGTCTCTCAATAGATCCTGACCACAAAAGCTCCCCACCCCGCAAATAAAGCAAAAATACAAGTATCAGCCAAGTATCATAAAAATCACATTAATTTTAAAGCTTTACACTTTCTGACATTTAAAAAAATCTTTGACCTGGCATATTGTGCAGTTGGATTTTTCTGATGTTTTTATAAAGGTCATGTTTATGGTATAATGAGCACAGATTTCCAAGGGTTATTAATCAGAAGAATGCTGTATTGCAAACAGATTTTCAAAGAATTTTTCATTTTTATGATGAATATATTAGCAATTTTAAAAGTGCCATTTTTCAAAAACATGCTTGGGAAAGAAATAACTATTAACTTCTGATGTCTTTACTTTAAGTGAAACAAGCATACAACTGAGACAAACATATAACTAATATCATGAAATGGACACACTCCACTAGTAAACTCCATGAGGATAGTGCTGTGCAGCAATGCGTCTTCCATTTAGCACTGGGAAAGCTCAACTCCACCAAGTTTTATTAATAATTCACTGGAAATAGTTCTTACATCTTTTTAACTGCATAGTGCAAGAGTAAGTGGAACTTAATGCCAGCAGTTATTGCACGTTTCCAGAGCATCACTTTGCTCTTCTGCTAGCTGTCAAACCTCTGCTCTTTTACTGAATGACAGGGGAAGTGACCGAGTCAGGAGAAGGATGGCAGAATCCAAGCCAAAGGAGCAAAGTCTGCCCAGGTCAAAGCTGGCTCCACATAGAGAAAGGAGGGGAAGGAGGGAAAGAAGTGCATAGAGAAAAGAGTGATGGAAAGTCTATGGTTATAAAGATCCACTTGGCTGTTGGTCTTCTAGGTAGCACACAACAATGGACATGAAAATGTCTCTGCGAACCTATGCCAGTGTTGCACGGACTTGCCAAGATTCTCCCTTGAATTAACCTCACAGTTTTTGCCTATGTAGGACTGCCTATGCATATGTACATAACAAAAATGCATACTTATTGGAATAAAACCACATTTTTCATTTTTCTTTCCCATGCATAAAGTCAAATGCTTACACAATATATCAGAAACTATTACAATCTCAGAATTTTTGATTCACGAAAAAACACATATATGTTTAAAACTATTAGGTTTATGCGCTTTCATAGGTAGACAAAAGAGTAAATGATATAACTTCTTGCTGAACGTTCAAAAAGTAGAGTGGAACCAAGAGCACAGGATTTACAAATGGATAGTGAGTACAGCCACAGTAGACAGAAGTCAGTTTTAATGGCCAGGATCCTGGACGTAAAGCACTATTCAGTTCATGGTGGCTTGAAAGATACTTGTTAAGATAAATTATACATCATATAATCATTTTTTCCCATATGCATTCCTAAATTAAAAATACTTCAAGTTATTCGACTCGGGAACTTTTCCCACCAATGAAATACCTGATTTCCCACTCTGAATGAAATATCTTAAGTTCTTAAAGAAAAGTAAACCAAACCAGCAAACATGAATATCTTTCATATTACTCTTTCTCAAAATGTAAACCCAGAAAAAACTATTAGATCACGTGGCCTGATCGTCTCTAAACCCCAACCCATTACTTTTCATGAAACTTCTACTATACTTTAATGAAACTAAACCAGTTCAGCCCTCAGGAGATAGAACTGTTTGTGCAAAAAACCAAGAGCCTGAGGCTCTATCCGTGACCAAGACTTTCTGGAAAAAGCAGCTGATGAAAAATTGAAGTTATCCTAGCAGGCAACCCATGGTTTGTATTGAGAAGCAGAGAAAAAAACAGACAGTTCTTGGCAGTTTGCTGTCCCCACAGAGACAGGGGAAGAGAGGGATAAAATCTTTAGTTAACTGTTAAGTTTGAGCCTTACTAGAACAGCATTTTATGCCACCTCAAAGCACACATGCACTGTGTCCAGCAACAACTAATCTCAGGATTTTCATTAGCAGGCAATTAAAAAAAATTTTTTTAAAAAAAGGCCAATTGCACTCTGGGGAGAGAAAGATCTTCCTATCTCCTGTTAAGTACCACCTGAATACTTGAAGATTAGATTAGTCATTCCCTTCAGCATTAAGCAGTTGAGGTCAGCTTACACCACACTGCCTTAGGGAGATGTGAAATCATATGTTGCTTTGATGTCCCATTGCCCAAAACTGAAGTCTAACTACACTGACAGCAATATAGGAAGTTGGGCACACACATAAGACAAAAGCATACACACTAACGAGATAGTAGCCTTCCAGCATGAAGAGATGAGTCACTGAATTCACCAGAAATTAGCAGATTGTCACCAACTTTCTTAGAACCTTTGCTTTGCTGTACTGATCAACACTTTGGCCACTCTTCATTTGTCTGACAAAGACTGGGGATGCAAACGGTTAGCAGTTCTGGACTGCAGTGCAGGGTTTTGAGTTCAGCAAGGGGTCAACCACGAAAGGAGAGCAGGTGCTGATAAAGCATAAAACCCTCAAGATGATGTTAAGGGCAAGTAGTTTGCATCAAATTTGGGAGGGGGAAAAGTGAAGAGGAAAGAAAGGGAAGCTAAGGGGAAGTAAGAAGGCAACAGGCAGAACAAGAATGGAAATAAAAGAACAGGATGCTGGAAATCAATTAAACAGATGTTTTTTGCAAATTCTATATCCAGTCACAGATTCAGTTTTAATAAAGTTTGAATAGGACATGTTATAACATACTTAAGAAGTGATAGTTGTATAACTGTATTGTGTCTAGAAAATACTAACATCATTGCCAAAAACTATTTATTGAAATCACACACTGCTCTTATGCAATCCAAACTATTTTTCTTTCTTTTCTTTTTTTCTTTTTAAACAGAGATAAATACGTGTCATATGATATGCTGGAAAACAGGTTCTAGGTTGTAATTCACAGTATATCCTGATGAATAAATGTTTTTATTTCCTTTCAAAAACCGTGGGATTGTGCTTCCATAGACACACTTATAATCAAGAAAATAGCTACTCCATAAACCAGTAAATTTCTATATTCAAAAAGTGTAAGCAAGAAACCACACCATGATGCAATATAACAGATAAAGATATATAAGAAAGTTTTATTAGGACTAGTGAAGAAAACATTGGTTTTCCTACCCATGACAAAGATCACATGAATATATTTGATATAGTGTTCTGTAAGAGCACCGGCCCATACATACTAGTGCTGTGGAGTTGGAGTTGAATCCAACACCCTACAAATCAGAGCAGGGAAGACTGTTAAAGATGTCAGTGAAAGGTGGTTCTGCAAATGTTTTATGGCATAATGAGCTCCTCCAGGTATCTGTGGTGGCAGACTCGAGCACCAGAGCTCAGAGCCATCAAAATCTGGTTCTTGGTGAGACTCCATGAAAATTCACATTTGAGTAACACTTTGAGCTGCCAAGGGGAAAAAAAAAAAAAAAAAGGAAAGTACAAATTCCAAAGGAATGAGGGCTTGAAATAACAGAGTTTTACTAACTCTCTGAACATCTAAATGCTTCGCTGCAGAGGCAAGCTACCTTCATTCTCACTAACAGACTCCAGCCATGACCCTTCTGTTCAGTCAGAATTTGTCTTCTCTGCAGCTCTGTATGTAAGCTACACTCTCACATTTACTGATTATGGAAGTAAATCCTTAGAAAAGTTTCAAAAATTGAAAGAAATTAAAGTCTGTATTTTAATCAAAGACCCATATTGAAACCTGCTCTCTAAGTCCCCAATGCCTCAGGGAAACGTCCTAAGAGTCAGGCTGTTTACTAACTGGGGTGACTTGCACAATAATCTCTTTCTGGAGCGGTTTAGACTTGTGTAAATGTCTATTCACTTCATGAAGGAATTTAGCTTGGGTTTCCAGCAGCCCACAAAAAATCCCTTGACCACAGGGCTAGTATCTTTCTGGGAAAGTGAATATGTTCTTTTTCAGTGAAGAAGTTCTAACAAAATGGCTATTTATAAAGAAGGGCTCTGGAAACTTCAATTTTGGCAAGCTTACACCTGATGGAGCTGGTTTAGGCAAATGCTTTGAGAGCTGGAATACATGGCAGTTAGTACGTTGACTGTCCTTCTCTTGATACTTGTGAAAATGCTGACAAGTCCATTTTTTATATCTCTCTGTAAATCATGCCTATAATTTAAAAAAAGTTTTTCAAGCAAGGAAAATTATCTCCTGTCATTCTCTATACATGGGGGGAAAGCACCACTGCTTTTGCAGACAAGACACAAAGGACAAAAGAAATTTTTGTCCTATTTTCCAGAAACACAGGCATGTCAGGCCCAATTTATCTAATCCATGACATGTTGGATGCTCCAGGCTGCATCCACAGAAATAGATAAAGGCTTGTCCTCCACAGATTTAATGAATGGGAATCCCTGCCCCTGGCTAATATAAATTGGGCTTGTTGGTGGGTAATTCTATTGATTACAATCCAGTTACATTTACACACATACACATAAGAGTTTTCAGTAAAGTAGCATAAACTATTTTGCTATAAACTAATAGCAAGAAATACAAACCTAACCCAACAATATGTTCATATTTCTTTGAGCTATATGAGATTAGTTACGATTTCTTAGCTTTTCTGTATCCTATCCAGATGTTCCTTAAAACCGTTTTACTATCGTGCAACATAAAATTATTCCATGATAAATCCACATGCTATTATTCACTCCATTCAGAACTTTTTCCTCACCCAAAACGCAAAGAAATTTTTATAGGTTCTGACACAGATTTTGTCATAAGGTTTCCCGAGTCAACCACACACCTTGTAGCTGTAAACAAAAAGCAATCTACACCCACTGGAGTATCTTGTATATCTCTGGTTACCACTTTACACAGGAAAATTTCTAAAAAAAAAAACCCACCAAAAAACAAAACAAAAATCCAAAACAAAAACCAACCAACCAACAAAACCAAAAAACAAAACCCACAACACTAAAAAACCCCTCTGCCATGCTATGAAAGGTGGCAAGGAATGGTCCGCATACCAATGTACTGATTTCACTGCTGGCTAGGGATGGCAAAGCACACTGCAAGGGGCAAATACTATTCACCTGCATTTTTACATAGGTCTGGAACCACCTGAAACCCTCTCTAAAGAAAGAGGAATATGGTAAGAGCTCAAGTAATAGTACCTTTCCTGGCCTGCTCTTCAGTCAGCCTAGCTATGTTCTGGTCCTCTATCAAGGCATCTTAAAATGTTATAATCCCTGTCCAAGGAACTAAACATAGGAGAAAGATACAAAACATTTAAATAACTTTTTAGGGAGCTCCCTTCTTGCTCATGCAATCACCCTGCTCAGAATATTTACTTATAGCCCTACATAGCTATTAAAATTTCACTTTGTGTGCATCACAAAGTCAGGTTAGACATTCACCCATTTTGCCTTCACAGTTATTCATGGTTTAGAATTCAACATTTCTTGAACTAACTCTAAATATATCTAGAAACAGACCTAGTATAAAAATAACCCACCTCAAACATTTCAGTTCATTCCGTTCAAAGATTATCTTTCATCGACCTCGTTACTAAGGTGCTCAAAAAAATCAAGCCTTGGGCTTAACACACGAAAACTGTCACTCCACAAGAAAAAAAAAAGTCTCAGTTGACACGTTTTATTTTACTTTTAAGCCTCTACCTGATAGAAAGACAAAATAAAACAGAAGAACTAACTAACTTTGGTTCTGCTATGTAACAGTTATTTGAGAGATACTAAAGCAAATGTAGTTTTTGAAAGGCACTGCTACCAGGCCTTGTAACCATGATACAACAGAACACAGTACCAAGAGGAGAAAAATTCTTTTCTGATAATCCATGTAGATCAGAAAGATCAGAATCATGCAGTTTCATAACATTAAGTCTAGCTATTATAATTCCAGATGTTATTGAGTATGTAATACACACAAGTATTTGCTCTGATCCTTTTAAGTCATTGCATCGCTTTGCTTTTACTATGCGGAGTGAAGTTATAACCATCATTTGATTTTGCATCACGTTATTTTACATGTTCCTGATATTTTTTATTACTTTTTCACATTAAAATAGAAAGCTAATCCCCTCAAGTTACACAACAGTCGTTTATTTCATTGAATTATATACCAAAATTCTTGAAGTGATTTCTCAATATGTTTTTATTACTGAAGATGAGCAAATCACCCTCCTCCAAAGCCTACCACCTTTGAATTTTAATAGATTTGGTATATTAATCTGATCAGAACCACCTTACAATATGTGAGAAGCTAGGAGGGCAAAGCAAGCGTGAAAAGCCTTCAACGGAACAGTGTGTTGACAAGTCGGATCCTTCCCCCATCCTCCTGCTCCACTGCTAAGGAGTGGAGGAAGCCTCACGTACTGTAATCATCTTTGCTTTCCATAGGAGGTAACCTTACAATACATTTCCAAGAAAATGACATTATATTAAACCAGTGAAGTGAGCCAACCAATTCTCAGATTGCTATAGAAATGCAAGGATTTGCTAAGACACAGACAAACCTCAATCCTGCAAATACTTCTGCATATATTTAACTATTCCAATCCCTCCCATCAGTGGAATGACATCAGAAAAGTTAATTCTGTTTTAATTCATGCATGCAGAAATACGGTCTATCTCTTATTCGCATAACTCCATCTGACTAAACATTCAAAATGTTCCATAACAATGAGCTTTAAACAAACAGAATTGATATTCTACTAAAAAAGAATTAAAATTTTACCAAGGGCACTCAATTTGAAGGATGAATCAAAACCCCGAATACTTAACCCACATCACCATGGACAGGAAAGAATTTGTTTGCATAATCCCGAATTTGGCACTACTTTTCTTAAAAACAAAACAAACTCACAAAACACCAAGATGCACCACATAAGAAGAGAAAAGCATCATGAAATTGTAACTATAAGACGAAAATGAAGGTACTCTAAGCATATTGCCAAAGATGCACTAAGACTTCCATCTTTTCTTTCTAACATCGCATCTTTTTAAAAAAAAAATAGGATTATTCCAGAGACAAGAACATACTTCTTGGATCTAGAAGTGGCATTAAAAAAAAAAAAAAAAACAAACCATAAACTCACTGAAAAAGACAGTGTGTTGAGAAAAAAAGGCCTATCTCTCCATAATTCCAGTGACTTAAGGAGCGTTATGTTGGGTATTAGTTTGAGCTGTAAGACTAAAGGACAACTATTGCAGTGCACTGAATCTGTTTAATTAGAGGTATCAATTCAAGCAATGAGGCAATTTTGCATGCAAGCCTCTAAGAAACCTGAAACCAAACACAGCTTGCCTGTATAAGGGCTGTGTTCCAAAGCCTACTCTCAAGCCAATTTTACAGATCTGGAGTTGCAACTAAACATAAATCACCTGATTCACAGCAGAGTGTTTTGGGTGTGTTAACCTAAAATGCTGAGAAAATTACAGCAGATGTGGGCCAAGCCATAACAAAATTTAAGTTAAGATTTGTACACCCTTCTTCAGCCCCAAACCACCGATGCTGGCACAGTTCTTGTGTCTAAGTATCTGCATTAGGCTGGGACCTTACACTTTCTGCTCGTGTAACTCAGACACTGGGTATCTGTAGCTTCATAGATCTGTTACCTTCATTTATGCATTACAGAAAGATTTGATTTAGCACCTGAGAAAAGACTCTGCAAACCTGTATTTCTGGCTATTCTGTTTCACTCGGACTTGGGGAGAATATGTGGTAATCTTGTCCAGACAAAGACAGAATGTAAACGGGGAGTGTTAGAATATCTTTATGACAATCTTTAGACAGCTAAATTATACTTAAAATGGGTTAAGATAACCTAGGGCACACATAGCTGTTTGGTGTTGCTATGTAGATTCTGTTGCTACCACATGTGAAAAAAAAAATTTACATTTTATTTCTCATTTAACCTACCATTTAAGTTCACAGAAAGCATCGAATGACTCAGGTGTTCAGCTACCTAAGTATTTGCAGTTCCAAAAGTGGTAAAAGTAAAATGGATCTCTGTGTCCGAGGTCAAGCGTCAACTGTATTAACAGAACTGTTATGAAGTGCTTAAAGTTGCAGGTAGAATAACATTGCAGCAGGAACACAAAAGCAAGCAATGCAGAGTTCACATTCAGGTTGCCCTACTGTGCACTGTTTGACACCGATTTTTGTAGAGCATTACCAAGGCCAAGCCTGATCATGCTACTAAATTGGTAGACTCAGACTACCAAGACTGGTGGAGACCCAAGAACAGCAAAAAGAGACTGAGAAAGTCAGAATAATCCAGTGTCCAATAGCTTGAAGTGAATAGGCCACTTACTCTTGCAAGTATAAGCTGAGAACTCGTTTCCCACGAGAACGTCTCTGTCTAGCATCAAAATAAGACCCTTCACTGTTTCCC
>NW_009593041.1:0-35581 GCF_000690535.1 Cariama cristata | reverse complement strand
TCTGCAGATAAAAGCAAGGTTTTAGCCCATTTTTTTTTTTAAAAAGCCCAAAAGACTACTACTAGAAAGCCACTTGGTGTTAAGTTTGCCACCTCACATGATTTCAGGATTCTTTCTCCTCATTGAAAGCTAGGAAAAGATGGTAGGAGCTATTTCTTAGAGGGTTACCGCAAACTGAAAAAAAAACATGTAAGGCAATGGATGCACATACACACTTGAGGGGACTAGAAACATTTTAATTTTTTTCCCATGGAAATCTATTTTTAAGAATATTTTGTTAAGTTATTGCTCTTACTTTAACTGCATGGGCAATGATCTCTTACTAGACATGATTTAGTACAAGATTTTATCTCTTTCCCCCTAAAATTCACTATAAATTTCAAATTCGCTACTTATTATAACAGTATAATGTTATTTGGCCTTTCCAAAATGACACATTCAAAAGTCAAACCTACATTCCAATTACAAATTAAAGTTTCCTTGTCACTAGAAATTCTTCCCCATATACAATTTTAACACATGTCCGTTCAGCAGCTCCAGGCACACAACTGGAAATGTTAAAATCTTGCAGACTAGAAATGAGCTTCTCCCACCTGCAGCTTTTTCTGGCTGAGCTACAAACCCACAGAAATGACACTTTGGTATGATTTGTGGTCATAAACTTCAACAGAGCTGTATGAGATGATGTGCTCAGAAAAATGTTAAGCCTCCTCTGCTTTGGGCAGAGGGGGATAGGGAAGAATGAACTTCAGCTTTTCCTTACTGCTCCTGTTCTGCTTAACTAGCATAGAGTCTGTTATCTGGAGGAGAATCACCATAAACTACTAAACTATTAATTGAATTGTCCTGATCTCTTTAATTATATTGCCAATAACGTGCCTTGATGAGACAAAAAAGGCATCCCAGTTCAACAAATCACTGGAGAGACTCCCCCCCTGAAACTGAATAGAATTTAAATAGGACTATTGTGAATTAAGAGATACTCTGTGTAACTTGATCATAATCAGGAAACCTTGCAAACCCCCATCCTATCCACGTAGATGAACTCCTTACAAATGTAAACCTAAAAAGGACAGTCACAGTAGCTTTAAGGTTTTTTGGTGGGGTTTGGGGGGTTTGGTTTTGTTTTTTTAAAAATAAGAATGGGAATTGATATGGACTTAGGGATGTACAGAACTAAATAGTTCAACTGACTTAAGAATTTGATATTATCATTATTGGCACTGATGACTTGGTAATGGAAATTAATAGGAGCAATAATGACTATATTTTGTTTGCAGCTGAGAGCTGCTTGCTAGCTTCTGGAAAAGAGGTTGGTGGTTTTAAACCACTTCCTGAAAAACAAAGAATCAGCATAGCTTTCACTGCCTGTTAATTCCTGAATCTTTGTATAGAAACCATCAAAGCTCAGGTGGACAAGGGAACTGATGGAGTCTCTGTCATGGGTGTGCAGAGCTTCCCTAGCATAAGGAGACCTGCGACAGCATGTTCCCTCCTGCAGGTCCAGGTGGGGCTCCCCATGCAAGGCCAATGCAACTCAAGTTCTCCAACTGCCTGAGCTCACAAGCCATGAAAGAATTTTCCATTCAGTGCCTCTTCTGGCAAAGAGACAGGGAACAACTGTTTGAGCAGGAACTGCAACCCAAGTGGATAAATCCTTCCTCCTGTACTTCCAGACTGGTGGCGGGTGAGGAAGAAATGCATGGTGGCCATACCGCTGGACATGGCAGCGTCTTCCACCTCCAGACCTGCTGCCCAAGTGGCTGCCAAAGTTTGACTACATTGCTGATGATAAATTTAAGATTTTAAAGAGCATTTAATTTACATTTGAAATTACTGGAGATATTAAACACAACTGTTACATATTATTTGACAGTTACCTTAATTAGACTAGGTCTGATTTAATATTTGCAGCACAGTTGAAACTCTTACTTTACTGGGGGCCATGGAAATTTCTGAGCATGTTAGGTCCAGTAAATGAAATTGAGTTCAAGCAAATCTATTAACACAGTCCAACACTTTCCACAGTTCATTACAAATAATAATTACTTTCTGAAAACTTCCTCCTTCACTATGAACAACAGATCTGACTCAGTAAAAACAATAACAGTGAGGAAAGCTCAATTTTTGCCGAAAGATTCTTGAACTTGCAAGAGCTTTTTTTCATACCTGCTAGAAGTTGCCATACATACATTATAACAACAGATTTCAAAAACTGCCCAACTTCTTTCAGACAAACCGTCAATATTACCTCAATGAATGTACTATCAAAATCAGCCCCCTACATTATTTACAAGAACTGAGGTTGTCTTCATAGATAGAAGAACCCGCAAAATCGGAGATCTGCCTACCACAGGCACCTTGGAAAGATTTCTTCAAAGATTAACTTATCTATTATTTCAAACATTCTGTAATAACATTAGCCATCTATTACTGTGAACTTCCTAGAAAGGGCTAATAATTTAGAATGAACATTACTTCTTCTTATCTTTGTGATCTGGAAGATATTAGCTCAGCTGGGATCTCTCAAACAGATATTTGCTATAAAACATTCATAATTCATTTGCCTATATACTGAGGTCAGATAGCACTATTTCTGTTTTCAGATTAACCTAAAGTGAGTTTTGTATTACTGAATATGTGCTGGCATAGCTTTTAACATAAAAACTCCTCTAATGTATCACAATAAATTATCTTACAATTGTTATCTTTGTGAATATTCCCATGAAGAAATCTTCCTACTAGAAATGCACAAAAAGCTTATACAAATCACATGAGCATTGTTAGAATAAACTGAGGGATCTTTTAGGGGTATTAATTGTTAATGTTCTTTCAATGCTAAGTATCATCAAAGACTGCCTACCTGAGATAGTTCTGTGCTGCTTTTCCTCACTACATTGGTTCTTTTGGGTATATGTAACTCAGGAGAAAAATCAGGGCATAGAAGAACAAGCAATAAAAATAAATAATGTTCTACACATTTGTATTATCTTCCTGAAATCTGTAGAGTTGTCTGGGTGTCTACAGTGATGCACAGCATCATTGTTCATTGCCTTCACAAGGTTAATTTCATGCTATTTAAACAAATTTTCTTCCCAGTGTGCTGATCGTAGCATGTGATGACAATTCTGCTTCAAGTTAGTCACTATGGGCAAAACAGAGTAGTTTTGTTCGGTCATCTGGGGGTGCTTGTGCAGGGTGGTGCTGCCAGTACCATTTTGCTGCAGCACCAGCACACCACAGTGCTTTACCTGCTGCCTGCCTGCCCTTCTCTACCAGCAGAGTTTATATACATTTCACACACTCTAAGGCTTTCCACAATCACCTTTTGATTGTATCTACATTGCTAAAGAGATTTCAAATGTTGCTTTGATTTTTTTCTTTTAATGTGTTTTCAGCCTTTCAGTGTTTGTTTATTACATTCAGTAAGGTCATTCATGCGAAGGAGCCTATCTCCGTAGGCTATTTATATGTAGTAATGTCCCTCTTTAAGACCACTGATTCTTTTTACCTTGAATACCTTCCCAATACATGCAGGGTATCTATTGCATGCCCTGTTACAGCGTGTAGAAATAAATGCTAATATGAAGGATACTTGCCTCATATACATGGATCTGACCATAGCTCCGTATTTCTGTAAGACACTCTACTTTCTATATGGCATATCCAAAGAGGCGTCAGATGTCCAGCTGCTACTGAACCCATAGGAACCCAAATGATGGGTTGCTAATTAGCACTGAGTATGTTTGTCAGCTGTATCAATGTAAGAAGGTATCTTTTACGTTCTATAAAAATACTGCAAAGGATTTAAAAAAAAAATAGAAAAAAGAAAAAAGGGAAAAACACTGGGAATCTATAAACCTACTGAAAATTTTTACTTTGACCTAATTGAAAAGAAAAAGAGTTAATTCAGAACCTTTCTTAGTAAGGAAAGAAAAGGGAGAGAAAAATCATACCATGTGGAGCACTGCAATTTCCAAGTATTCAGTGCTACTAAGATTTAAGCCAACAGAAACTGAATGTGTTATTAGGAGGTTAGTGCAACTGCCCTAGCACTGTGTGTGGAGAGGAGGACTAAATAACCAGTTTTACAAGGTAGACAGACTGTGGTTAGGATTGGCAAGACAAATGTTTGTAAATGATTACATCATGTCTTGAGTGCTAAAAGCATCATAAGGATACCAGAAATAATGCACTACAATGGCTTTACAGCACCCATATTCATGTGGCTGCCATGCCCTCAGTCAGAGAGGGAGGCAAAAAGGGAAAGGATTGAAATATATCTTTACATGTGCATACACATTTTATAGCCTGGTTGACTTAGAATTTATCCTTCACAAAGACAGGAATTACAAAGTTAAATAAGAGATTGGGAAAAGTTTTATGTATGCCTGTTTGATTTTCCTTCTTAAAGAAATAAAAATGGCTAACAAAAATAACAGATGCTGCATAAATGTTTGAAGCAAAGATATGTTTTTTTCTGCGCTACCTAAAAGCAGACAAGCTCACGCAACTTCCACTGTTGAAAAATGTGCTGCTCACAGTAGCACAACTTACCAGTAACAATAAAAAAACAAAGGAGCAGTGTGCTTCCTATGTAATAGTCACATATCTGGCAAACTAAACGCTCCTGATATGTGGCTGCTTTTGACAGGAGGTGAGTGGATTTGCTATCACAGGTAAATACCAGCAAACAAAAACTAATTTTCTAAACATTGCACTATAGAGACAGTAGACCCCTCAGGTTGCTACTGAAAAACGACTTGGCTTAGCAAGAAGAGCACTGATATCGCTTGCGGTGCCAAGACTTGTTTCCTCCCCACCTCCTCCTTCCTTGTGTGTTCACAATTGCAGATCTTGCCAAGGGTCTGTGGTTTTGGGCTTTTTTTTTTTTCTTTTTTTTTTTTTTTGCATGCAATATTGATCCCTAGTGCAACGATGGGTAACAGAAAACCCAGCCATTATCTCCCTCTATCTTCATAACTTACTACACTCCATAGTAAGCAAACTGAGTAAACAAGGTCAACGAGAACAATAGAAGACGGGAAAATTTTCATGGCTTTCATTTGAATGGACTGTACTGTCCATCTGCTTTTTCAATTACAGCATAAAAGTAAATAAATAAGAGAATCACTGTGAAGTAATAATCAAAGAGTAAATTAAGCCTACCTTTTTTCCTTTGTTCTTAAGAAAGCAATTTTAATATTCAGAGACAGTTTTCTAACATAAACCCACTTTTTAGGCTCTATCTTGTCTTCTGAAGGAGAGAATTGGGGAAGAGACAGCCAGTTTGCATTGTAATAAACAGAACGCATAAACAATACATAGTATAAAAATTACCAATATAAGCCAAAGCCCTTTGAGATCCTAAGTATATGCTAAAATTTCAAACAGCCATACCCAGAGTTAGCAAACACTCCCAGTCATTCTCATTTTTGTATCTCCTGTAACTGCTTCAGAGATGAAGATACTATATGTTACTAAACCCCAGGAGCTTTTCAGGCTTTACGTGAAAAGCAAGTGGTACATTATGGTTTTAAATTCTGAAACCTGCAGGGACTATAAAACAGAGTAAATTAGTTGGCTGGGTAACAGAGTCAGGACCTGATCCCATAGTCATGAAAGAATTTCCCATGATTTCCAAACAACTAGTTCAGCCAGCTAGCTGAGGTATTAAAAAAAGAAATAGATTGATCTATCCCCAACTTTTTAAAATAGGTGTGACCTTTGCCAAAGCAGAAACAGGGGAAAAAATTAAAAAGAAAAAAAAACAGAGAGAACAAGTGCTTTGTTTAAATGCTCTAGATAAAGACTCAAGATGTCTTACCTTTTTTTTCATACCTAAAGAAGTTTTAAATGGATATAATTTTAAGTATCAAAAGAGACAGAATCATATGATCAGAGATGTTAACAAGAGGCAAGAGTTTATAGTAATTGAACTTTCATAAAAGCCTCCCTTAAAATTCCAATTTCAAATTACAGTTACGTTTTCTTATTTCACGTTTGATGCAGACCCTTGCCAACTTCTTTAAACTGTCATATCATGCTTGTGATTAGAGCAACTCTTTCTGATGCATATGTACAAAGAAAAAAAAAATTGTTTGAGGGGAACATGTTCATGAGCACCAGACTGATGAACCGAAAGAAGTAGTCAACAAAATGGGCAAGGAGGTCTAAATATATGAGCAACCAATAAAGCAGCTTCATGTATTAGATTTTTCACCCCTAAGTAGACCTTGTGGAAATGCATTGCTAAAATCACTGAGAACACAGGCTGACCTACAGAATGTGGCTTTACCATATAATGACTTAGCCCTACAACAGAGCAAAGCTTCTTCCCACATTCAACCTCAGCAATTTGATTCAAGCACAATCTCAGACACTTCAGGCTTCGGTATTTCTAGGCAACCTCTTTTGCTGGATTTTCTCTGAACGTTACCAATCATCTATGCAATTTCAGCTGCAAAACTAATCTTTGCAGTATATTACATGTAATAAACCGTTTTTAAAACTGAAGCCCTTATGACCTCTATTGTACTTCAAGAACTTTTCATGATCTAATACCAAATTGAAATATTTCCTCTATCAAGTCCAAATATATTTCTTTTTCAAGTACCACTATCTTCTTTAGCACAATGAGAGGCAAAAGGTTTGAAAGGGTTCCTGTAACCTGATTAACATTTTTGTAATTGTAACAATTTCTAGAACTGCCACTAGGTTATAAAACAAAATAAAAATAATATGGAAGAATATTTGCACACGGGCAGAGAGGTAGAAGTCATATGACTCTCAGATAATTCTGCACTCAAAGGCTCCCATTATTTTAAAGTATTTTATAAAAATAGTTTATATGAATTGTCTTTTAGGAAAAAAAATGAAAAAGGACAGAGGTATGACATCATAATGAACATTTTAAAAATCCAGTTTCTACTTAACATTTCTTTTCTTAACAGAAGCAAGACATTTGTTAAGAAGGGATGCCCGATTAGATTCTACAGCCAACCCAGTTAAAATATGTACACACATTCACGTGCACACGTGCGCGTGCACATGCACACTTTCTGTTAAAGGACCTTCAGCTGTCACATGAATGCAATTACACACAAGATGGGTAACACTGGGAATGACTTTTTGTGTGTGTGTGAAATGGTGAAATCACCCTTTATTTATGGTAACATACTGGATATATTTAGAGGCATTTTAAATGAACAGTTTCTGTAACAGAATGTAAAAGGGTACAATCTAGCACAGAGCAGTTTCTGTAAATTCAAACAGATTTTTAAAATTATTATTATGTATACATGCATTAATGATTATTCAGTGCTTCAAGATATGAACTTCACTGCCCAGGAGGCTGTCATGTTCCAAGTATAAACATCAGGCTCCCACAGATTTCAAGATTCTACACATTGGCTTGCTCAGCTGAATTCTTCTATCACATACAGCATCCATTATATATTAACTACGCTTTCTTATTGCAGATTGCTGGTGATAAAACACAGTTAATAATCCAGTATCTGTGTTTCTCAAAACATTTTAAAAGCACAGCCTTATCATCATCGATTCATCCTGCTCTAAATGAAGACAAACAGAAATGCTACGAAAGGCCTCCACAGTGTCTAATCTAGAAGGAAACATAACCTCCTAAAACCAAACTCGTGACAATTAAATATTTTCACTGAAACTGCTGAAACACTTTTTCTTGGTTGCTTGGTTTGTACAATGTGTGTTTTCTTTAAAGAGGTGGTGAGATTTGGGGTGTGTGGGGGGTATTTTTTCTTCCATGACTCATCCAGCATGAATCTCTTCTACAAGAAAGTGTTCCAGAAATAAAAAGTGATACTCAGAATACTAGTATGTATGCAGATGAATTACTACACTCTACAACACTGACTGAACCCCAACACCACCAAAAATGAAAACAGCCAAGATGCAAACAGAAATGCGATGGCGTTTTCAGGCAAAAGTTGTTTATTTTTTCCCCTTAACAGTTCTATTATTTTATCCCATAGAATATTCATTTCCACCCCAATATATTAGATTACCTGTATAATGTGAATGCAAACTTTGAGAACAGAAGTTACTTAAAACAGCAGTAGATTCACAGGGGGCAGGGGGGGGGAAGAAAAAAAAACAAAAAGAAAAAAAAAAGCAAATGGACAATGTTGCCTTTTTTTCCCCCCCTTTTCTTTGTAAATTTTACTTTTATTAGTTCTTTTTTTGGCTGTGCTTCCTCAGCAAGGGCAAGGTATGGGGGCGCGCAGGGGAGTGATTTTTTGGCAGTGGGGGTGGAGGACTGGCTTCCCTCTCAATTCCAGCTGGGGTTTACTGAGCCCTCAGGACCAGTGCTCGCTGTCCCATAACTGCAATATCACTGCAGCATTTCCTCCGGTTCGATGACCGTCGCATACGGCGCCAGTGCACGGCACACACCAAAAGCTCTCCCCCTTCCCCTCCCGAACGGTGATGAGCTCTTTCTACCCGACCCCAACAGACTGGCCACCCAGCCCGAGGAGTGGTCACAGGGGCCACCACGTTCAGAGGACGAGCCAGCTCCTGTGAGCCGCCCGCACTGCCAGGCCGCGGAAGGCGCGATGCTGGCGAGGTGGCCAAGCCAAGGCAGCAGCGGCCGGCGGGACCTTTTAAGGTAGAGGTGGCAGCGTCCAGCTATGACCATCGGCCACAGCAGAGCCCTCGCGTTGGGCAGGACCGGAGGAGGTTCCCTGTTATCAGCATACAACATCAGCACTGTGCCACTGACAGCCACCCACCATTTCTCGTCTTGGAGCTGCTGAGAACGGTCGCAACTGACTTTTATCTTACGCTAAATTATTAACCCGACAGTAAATGCAAGCAAAAGTTGCTTTGGGGCAGGTATGTATGATTTTAAGTGCAAAACGTCTACCTATTAAAATTCTTAACAGAAATTTATTATTTTCATTGGCTTTTAGCTTACTCTATAAACACACTACATCATTTTGTAGGATTTTTATTATTATTATTACCATTCCATGTTTCTGTTCGGCTCGAAACTATGAATGCAAAACCAATACAATAAGTAACAAATGTATCCACGGTGACCCAACGAGAAACTAGATCTAAAGCACAGCATGGTGAGTGAAAATTAGCAGTTACTGAAACCACTCCATCAAAATTCCGGTTCAATGTAAAAGAAAGGCTCAAGCAATTAGAAGGGTCACAAGAAGTTTAATTATTTGAAGGCTTAGCTCAAATAGTGGAATATACATAGTAGAATGTAGTAGAATGTCTCAGCCCCAAATCATCTTGGAGGCTACAGCTCTAAAGAGAGCAAGAAACGCTGTGACCAGTTCCTGAATTTAGCAACTTTTCTCTGATGGTTAAGAAACTCACTTCACCCATTAATACTTGCTCTGTAAGAATAATACCTTCAGAGGGTTAGGTCTTACTTTCCATGGCAATTATTTCAGTATTTATTTCGACCTTAATGCTGTACATGTGTGTTCCCACTATACCACCTTACATGAGCAGCAATTAGACAAGAAGGCCCAGAAAAACAAGCAAGATGCATACAAACATACAGAAATGCTTGCTTTTTTTTCCCTTCCTATTCGTTAGGTGGCCCAATAGTAGTGTGCACAGAGTAAGAAAATAACACAGAATTCTTTACTATACAGAATTGAAAGGAATTTCTTTTTTCCTCAGAAAATACAAAATTCTGATATTGTCTACGTGATGGCTATAGCAATTTTGAATCAAAGTAGGTGCACGATGCACGCAGTCAAGCTTTCATCCAGCTCCGGCTCCATGCAATACTGCTTTGTGCAGTAAGCGTTACAACAGGGACAGGTGAGACTACAGACCCTCTGGCTTCTTGCAGGCAGAGCAGGAGAATACTCAGAACAACCACAGGTAAACATTATCCCCATTAGATCATGCTTTGTTGTGCAAAAGACAGAAACAAGAACATTCATTTAAAACTTAATATCAAAGGATGTTTCAGACTGAACAAAGCAGACCCAGAACCTGCCTAACAGAAACTTTCAGCTCTGTTCTCAGACGTGAAATTTCCGACAAAGCAGAGAGAAAGCACAATCCAGTTTGTTCCAATTAAAAACTTGTGTTGCACCAGAAAACAAGTAAGATGTGTAACAGTGGTTTGTATTTTTTCAAACAAATAACACCAAAACAAGTTTGATTGCCGTTACTTGTTTCTGAAAATTATAGACAGAAAAAAAAACAAACATAAAATTAAGCACCATACAGCTAACATATACCTAATACCCTAGCCCGTATAACTTCAGGAAACCATAACTTCTAATCCTAGTCACATAGGCAATTGTTGCAAAACTGATTGTAAAAAAAAACAAAACCCATTTCATGGGCGTAGAAAAATAACCCAAAAGAAATGAGCAAAAAAGTATCCTAACGCCACATTTTTTAATGGTGAAGAGACTTAATCCAAATTATTCAAACCTAAAACCATAATGCTTATCTATTCTTCCTTAGTCTTTGGAAAACGTAGTAAAGCTAAATCATTGCAAATTTATCTTTGAAAGGGACTTTGAACAGTTCTGACAACTCAGCCAATTTATATTTTTTCTGTTAGGACAGTTTACATCAAAATCAATCTGCTTTCATAACTGATGGGTTTCACTGTTAAAGACAACAACCTCCCCCAATATTTTTAATTTTATGAAAATAAGAAAATAATGCTTAGCATGTTATAAAGCATAGTACTTCTGTGACAGGGCTCGGAATATTAGAAAAGTTCTTCTCTTAAAGCTTGAAGTGAACTCCTGATTCAATATTTAATGAAACTGAGAAAGCTGCTGAATGTCCCAGAAATCCTCCAACTCTCTGCTGTGTGTTCATTCGAAGTATTATGCAGCTATAAATTAACACTGAGGCTAGATGAGATTTCAAGTAGTCAAGAATAGTATTTTTCCATCACGCCACCAAATTTTCTATTTTATTTTTTTGCGCTATTTAGCAGCACTAACTTGCAGCATTATATTGCAATTGTACATCCCAGCCCAGTACTGCAGCACTACATTGCTTAGAGATAGCTCTACGCTCCAGCATGCTTTTAGGGTATGCAGCCAGCTCAGCTGTATACCTAAGGAAGATTTCTATCAAGCAACAAAACTAAACTCTGCACAAATATTTAACAGCTCCGAGACCTCTAAAGGCTTAAAATAATATGCATTTTGTGGTATGCTAGGAGCCAACCCCACACCGGCGATCTGCATAATGCAGGGTACTCGGCAAACACGCCACCGCAAATAAAGCATTGTTTCGCCTTTCTATCTTTGAATTCTTCAAACTAAAAGCTGAATGAAATACTAAGGCTTACTGTGCCTCCCCACCACAGACAGTGCAGTAGCAGCTCGTCCATTACATTAAGTTCGTCTAAAACTTCCCATGCCTCATGACCGTTTCTCATCCCCTCTCGGCAGATGAAACACAAGTTCATTTAAAACAAATCTAGGATGAGTTCATCTTATCTAGCTTATTTTTCAAGCCGCTAAAACTACACGGTAGCCCACTCAAACAGAAAATTTCTCAGACAATGGAATCCTTTCAAACTGCACAGCCGACAGGATTCCCCAGTTGTCAGTTTTAGGTGCCTGCCAGCACGAAATGTTCTTGAATCTGAAATTTATAATAATCACTCTTATCGATAATGTGAGCAGAAGCAGAATTACATCACAGTCAACACTTACCAAAATACATTATGTTTCTCATTAATCATGCAGTCAGGATCCCACCGCTGTGTATTCAGCATTAGCTCCCGCACAGGGCTGACATGTAAAACAGAGCTTTTTCATTCTACATTATGTGGAAATTTCCCAGCACAAGAAGCGTGAGCGAGCAGCGTGCCTCCTCAGGATGAGCGCTTTGCAGGCAGTCTTATCCCTGATACAATCCCTGTCTGATTTAGCGTTTACTCCGGCTGCATGCTGCACTGCCCATTCTTACTGTAATCTGACTCCTCCTTCTGATGTCCTTGCTGTGCCTGTGACATCAGGACTAAGAGTACTACAAACACATCTTTTCTTTAACGGGCTTGCAACGACATGCTCTAATATCCTGGTTAACCTAACTCTGGCTTGGAAAAAAAAAAAAAGCCCTTCTAAAATTATATGTTTTTTTTTCCTTTTTTTTTTTTTTTTTTTTTTTTTTTTGGCAGAGAACGCGTTTAGTGACATAACGTGCTCAATTACATAATAGATGGGAGAGACAAAGCGTATATTGTTAGCGTATTTTTCTTTGAAGGGCAGGCTCCAGGAGAAGCCCTGAGTTCCCTGATTTCCCCAACTTCAGTAGAAGGTAAAGATGCTTGGCACTTTGCAAAATCATATCCTCCTAGGACTTTTCTCTTTTTTTCAAAAAAAAAAAAAATCAATATTTTCATTTCAATAAATAGTTTAAATTCCAAATGTTGGATAAAGCTCAGTCTGTTTCTATTTTTAAAAAGCAACTGACAAATAGGTAGGTTCAATTTCAATACAGCTGAACTGATTTTTTTAAACTACGATTTCTTCGCCTGAATAACAAAGCATGAGGACAGGAGATATATGACAGTGAGGATCTGTAATGGAGTTTACAACCTTTCACCCTCCAGGTCTCTGGTTCCTTTCCGGCCCAGGTTGATAAGTCATTAGGAGCTGGTAGCTATTTTATTGCTCTGTGACAAATGGAGTGGTCATAAGTTTGTTGTAAATAGGTCCCCACACAGTCCCTGCTGCTAGACAAACTACTAGCAGCTTCAAAGGAAGAAAGACGAAAGAAATACTGAAATATTCTCCACCATCTACACGTAGTGCCTCGGGATGGATCTGACACACACCGGTGTGGCGGCGTGGTGAAGACCATGCAGTCTGTATTTATGCATGTATTATGCCTCTCCTATGAATCAATAGAGGACATCGGTTTCCTGCTGTCAGTCTGGCATATATCATTGATAATGCATTTAAACTAAATAAAGGTAAAAAATAATGGACAGTATGCCGAAGCGTTTATTTCATTATAATAGGATCTAACGGGATGAATACTTTCATTCTACAGGAAAGAGGATGACAGCTATAATTCATTTAAAGCTCCACTTCTTATTTGTAAAACCTCCACACAGTAACTACTATTTCATGAGGTCCAATCACTTAGGGCAAAATTATTCCACCAGCCCAGCAGCCAAGGAATGCTCCAATTGCAGCAGAAGAGTTAAGAGCCCTGGGTACATCGCTGCTACACGTCTCTCAGCAAGAGCCCTCTGTAGCATCGCTCTCACGAGGTTTCATGCTACCTGTGTGAAAGTCACCGAGATTAAACGCTGCTGGGGGGAACTGGGGCATGAATTTCAGTCCTGTCCCTCACTGGCAGTCCCACAGCTCTCTGTTTCTGACGCCTAGCCTTTCTCGGTGCCCTTTCTTATTCCAACTGCCCCTAGGAAGAGGCATTGCTGAAACGAGGGGTACAAGGTACACAGATAAACTCCAAAATAAATTTTGCTTCACAACTAAAAAGCACACAGTCCAGGAGTGCATTTTGAGGTCACAGTGCATGAGGGAGGAAGATCAAGATTTCTTGTGTCATTCAAACAAACAGCAACTTGAGTAAATCCTAAATCACAGTGAAGAACTACCACCTAGAAACCCCTGGGGGAAAAAAAAAAAGCAGCTCTCCAGAAACCATGGCCCGCATTTTAAATAGAGGGTTTGGACAGCAAGTAACAGAGGATATTCATGGCACTTTCCTCTATTTCACCACTACAATGCTCATTCACTTCTACTGTACAGGGAAGGACACCTTGCTATAGGAGAAAATATGACCCTCAAAGGCTGGTTTAAAATATCTCAGCTGAGCCACTCTAATGTCCTCTGAGCAGTAGGTATAAGCTACTATTAGGAGCCTTCTGCAGCCCAAGCATTCCCTCCCCTCCCTTCACCGAGGGTAAAAGCTCAGAGAATCAATTCGCTGTGAAATCCTTCAGCTCCTTTGCTAGCTCTGAAGTGCTTTTGCAGAGGCATTGCATGACGTACTTTAGGACAGTCTGCACCCAGGCACAGCATTTGCCTGTTAGGCTGTGTTTACCTTATCACAGAAAAGCTTGGGCTCATTCTGCCGGGAGTCAGACTACCTCCAGTCACGACATTTCTCCAAGCTGATATGCCTTGCTGATTCGTGCCGTCAGCAGGCCAGCTGAGAGCCTGGGTACAGACGAGTCTTGTCCATGTAGATGTGGCATTAGCGGTCAGGCAGCAACCACGCTGCCTTTAAACATCCCTTCTTGAGCTGGCTGCTCTGTTACAATACCGATTTGGTGGAGCCTGATGGCAGGTCAGCTCCTCAGGAAGCATAAACAGCAGAGTGCCACATAGACTGATGTATTCTCCGCTACTTGGTTCTGAATGTTACCTTCAATTTTGTGCCCTTTAGGATACAAAACAATCAGGACCATCAGCCCCCTTATTGTATCTTATTTATGTTCTTACAATAAGCATATAATCAAGGTAGTCAAAGAGAAACTAAACCAAGAAGTTTTCCTTAGTTTCTTTGTATTTTCAACTGTGGAACAAATGCAAGGGAGGGGAAAAATCACTGGTGGTCTCTCCTGGAAAGCTTTCACAGCCCAAATTCACATACTCCATGCCAAGCTCTGCTTTCATTTACACACATGCAACATTAATAAACTGCAAAAAGAAGTAGAGTTTCAAGCAAAGGACAAAGAATAAATTTTATTCCCAGAGTGGGATATCGTCACTGTCAGTGAAAGCAAGGATTAGTCTAGTAATTGCAATTGCGAATGGCTGGTGTTTTAAATCAAGCACTGAGGGTTCTGCTGAACGCAACTGTGGGGAAGCATAGTCAGGAGCAGCAAACACTTGTGTGTGTCTGGAGATTTGAGTAGACCCAGTCTGAGCATGCAAGATCATGCAGAATGAATAAGCAAATTAGCCCACGATGTCAGCCCACGGTGCAAACTCCCAATCATCAACAAGCCAGCACAAACTAACCAGCATTTAGCTTTGCTACAGATGCAGGTCAACTGCAAAATTATCATATTCTCATGCATCGTTCACCTATAAAAACAAAACCTCAAAACCTTCGTGATTCAGCAGTAGTATAAACACAACATGAAAAAAGTACCTTCTGCTAAAACCGCTACCCTAAACTTTTATTTCTAATAATGGAAGTAGCTCCTACTCCCTGAAATCCTCTTTCCCAATAACCTGTTCTTTTTTTCCTAATAGCATCTCCACCTTGATTTCTTCTGCCCTTCCTCACCTTGACAACCTTTCTTAGGTAAAGGTTTTGCCACAAAGGTCAGATTTTCAAAACGCACACTACCCCACAAGACATCACCTCCATGGAATAAACAAAAAGCAAGCCGAGAGCACACATAGCCCAGAAGTACAGCACATATCCTACATTTCTCCAGAGCTGGGAAAGCTACAGGTTACTCTCCACGCCTGACTTGGTCTAGAGCCAGAAGGCCACTTTGTGAACTAGCTGCGCTATCTATGCCTTCTACTGATTTTTATCTATCTACTGATTTACACAATGCCTCCATAGTAAGTATTAAAACCACTCGCAGGCATGTCTGTTGCAGAGACCGATTAATATTTAATATTAATGCACCCAGTTAATTCCCTAAGATTCCTGGAAAACTCTCTTCCAGTCTTGAACTCTCCCAGGAGGCAACTAATATTAGATTTATACCCAGACTTTTACCAGTTGGCTTTGATGAATTTCAATTAGAGAGGCTGACCACGAACCTTTTCTTGCAAATGCAGAAGCACGTCGAGGGACTCTTTGCTGGCAGAAACGTAGTAGTAGGCAACAAAACACACTAGTGACACAACACTTTAAGTTTATGCGTCATGTGTAATAGATTAAAAGATCTCATACACTTGAAAGCTTTCCAGATTTTCCTAAAATAAATTTAATCTACTGTACAGCAACAGCTATTAAGAATAAAAAGGTATTGTGCAAACATTCGTTTCTGCAAATAAAGTGGGAGAAACAGTCCAAATCACACTTGACCTACTAATGCGCCAAAAGCACTCCAAAAGTAAAAGATTATTGAAGGTAAAGTAGCGCTAGAACTTGTACATAATTTGGAAATTTATGTATTGCAGATATTTCATTCCTATTAGTACTACAGTAACCACAGTGCAGAAATAAAAAACAGCAAACAAGCCACAGTTTTGTAAGGCTCCAAAAGTAATTGAAAGTGTTTCCAAGTGCACATATTTTTGTGCCTCAAATCAAATATACTAAGTACATCAGCTAGAAATTTGGTTTGTTTTTATTTTGAAGCCATCTGGAGTAGTTTAAGACTTACTAGACAATAATGCAGATTTCGTGATTCGTTACTAATCCCTTGAGGTTATACTAAAGGATAAGAAGGGAAGGAGCAAGTTACATTTGTACGTTTTAACTAGCCATAGAGGCTCATCTTTGGTTTTGCATGTTCTCCACTGGCTAAAACTACCAAATGTGTTTTTTACCCTTGACTCAGAAGTGTCACTTCTGGAAATCTGCAATATTTGTCACCATGAATACCATTTAACTGCAGCAGTACCCAAAGGAACTCTGTACCGCCACACGTGAATACAACTGGAGGAACTTAATTAATCTTCCTGTCACTTCCATGATGCTTTTCATTAGTTTAGCTGCTATCTGATCAACTGTTCCATTCTCTATTGGAAATGGCTAACCAGAACCTCCTATAAAAGCATTTTCAAGAGGTAAACAAAGACTCACCTTTGATTCTGAGAGTCTTTACAAATCTTTGCCATGCAGACTTTATCAGTTCCATAACAGTACTTGCAGCACTGTTCTTTTTAAGCAACTGGGATTTCCTACGTATGAGGCCTAAGAAATATAAATAGTAACAATATGCGTTTTTGTAAGCCTAAAGCTAGTACTTCTAGTATTTTATAGTTTGAACACAGATGACATGTGGCAATTGAAAGGTCATATTTTTCTGAATTTCCTTCCCATGGATATGGACAGTTATTACACAAACAAACAGTATGCTGCCAACATAAAAACAAACTGACATCTTAGGCACTACTGCTGCTAATTGCTTTACTGAATGCCCACTCCTGTCATCTTTCGCTCCTAAGCATGTGATAACATTTAAGATAACGAAGGTGAATGAAAACACAACTGGTGCAGAAGCTTCAAGCTTCTTTTACTATGTATATTGACAATAATTTTAAAGAGAAAGAGGGTCTTAAAGTCAAATGACAAGACCGATAATCTTGTTTGAGTCCAAGTCAAAGATATTTTTCACACACACACAGAGACTCTATTCTTTTCAGTCAAAGAATGAAAACTGGAACTGGTGGTAACATCAACTCCAACATGCATAGTCTTTCCTTTCTCCCTACTTCCCTTGTAATTTTATTTCTATACTGCATTCAGTAAAATTTGTCTAACTAACCTGTGGGTTTTGAGTACACCACACGTAGACAATCCATCACTGCTCTTGGTGAGGTGAACAAACCAGTCAGTATTTCACCTTTTTTTCCATCTTTCTAACACTCTCTACAATTTTACAACATAACTTTTAAGATTCATCACCAAATCTAGGTCTTGTATTCTCACAATTTATAAATTTATAATATATAAATTTAAATATATAAATCCAGATGTTGGACTGAGAATTTCTGTATAGCTTTTGCACTCTGATTTACAGGATGCAATCCGTTCATAAGTTAAACCTGCATTTTATATTTCTGATTGTACCATCATGAATTAGTTAAATTTGGTATGTAGAGGATCTGTCAATTAATCCCTTCTTAATCAGATGTGTACATGCCTTACATTGTATAGTGCATTTGTTTAAAAGAAAACAGTGACCAAAACTATGCACATCTATTATTCCTAAAATAATCTGTATCAATCAAACAACAAGCCTCAAGTAACGAAACCAGATATTACATAGTGAAATGGTCTGTTTTAATTCTGTTTATGTTTGGTTAAACTAAAATAACTAAAATTTATTGCATTTTCATTTTGTTCAGAAATGATAGCAAGGTGCTTATTGCAGAGGTATCAGTTACATTTCAATACCAGCAAACCATTAGGACTCCTGTTCCCCCCTGTGGTTTCACATGGGTGGTTTGGGGTTTTTGGGGGTTTTTTTTGGAGGGGGGAATGCTAGGGGTGGGCAGTGATTGTTTGTTTAGGTTGGTTGGTTGGTTGGTTGGTTTTTGTGTTCGTTGTGGTTTTTTTTTCTTCCCTTCAAAAAGTGCATCATGAAATGGGGATCTCCTTAACAAATCTTTCAGGACTCTTGTGCAAAAGTTATCCAGGCCTATTGATTTTAAATAGGCTTTAGTCCAAGTAGCTGCTGCTTGACATCTTCCTTTTTTTCTTCCAGGCATTTTGGAAAGTGCCTCAGCACACTCATGACATCAGGACAGTATCAAGCATTTTTCAAAATACAGAATAAAAATATTTATTTAACACTTATGGCTCTTTCAAATCACTCGTACCAATCTTACTATCTCCATCTAGTGGCTTATACTATTAGGATTTTTGTTCTTAATACACTAAAACTTTGCATTGCCAACAAGATATTTTTCATTTCCTGTTTTTGGCTTTCCCTATAAATTTTTCATACTTCTTACTTCTAATTTATATCGATTAGTATCTACTTCCTCTTTTACAATTTTGTTCCAAGTTGCTTTTTAATTTCTAGTTGCTGTCCTTACTTTCTGGCTGAACCAGAACAGACTTTTAGCCAACATTTTCCATTTTCTGAACATGAAATGACTTCTTCTTAGTCATCTAGTGACCTCTAGTCATTTAAGCAAGTGTCAATTTTTTTTACAAGCCTTTCTATCTTTTCTTCCCAAAAAGTTCTGCTCCTAATTTTCCTTTAAGAAGCACAAAATAAGTAAAAATTTACCTGTATTCTGTTTGCTCCTACAGAATATAATCAAATCAATGGGAAAAATTTCAAGATATGAGCATGAAACAATACTCCTTCATTTTCTTGATGCTGTTCAGAACTGTTCAAAAATGAACAGAAAAAAGGAAGTAGCAATGCAGTATGATTTTATGTTTCCCGGTGATTATGAAGGCACTGAGCTGTGATTTCAATATATAACTGCAAGAGGAAAATGCCAGCAGATACAGTCCCAATGCGACCAGGTACAGAGCAGCTTGTTTTGGACACTGGGTCGGTCGACGGGAGCAAGCATAGACCTACAGCCAGCTGCACAGCGCTACAAGTTCCCTCCTGCTTTGGACAGCTGAGATACTTTGCAGCAGCACTTTGCAGAAGCATCTGCAAGGTGCCAGCACCATGTTTGGCACTAAAAACAGGCAGAAGCTTAAGGCATATCCAGCTTTAACTACCTACAAAGGAGGCATCTCATCTAAAGTTGCCAGCGCGCTACAGGTGCCTCCTGGGGCAACTCACCCCATGGTAAATTGTTATCTGAGAGGAGGACTCTCTCTGCAGGTACTTCTCTCATTCCACTGACTCACAGAGTGGTATCAACATTTAACTTAGGGTAGACAATAAACTTTTAGCCAGTTACAGTTTGGCAGGAGAAATTTCATCTCCAATGACTATAAGACAGTTTAACTAATCTCATAGAAAACACACATGACATGTTGGAATTCCTCTTCAATATCCAAGGAAAAATTATTTTGGCCAACAATTTCCTGTCAAAGGAAATGCCAGTCAAAGGTGAGTAAGCTACACTCTATCAGAAACTACCATGCAAAAAGGGGATGAGGACAAAATGGCAGCAGACAAGGCACTAATTTGAGGGTATAAAAAGATGAAAGTTGCAGCATAGCGTTCAACTTTTTATGAGATAGTTTCAAAAAATTTATACTGTTTTTATTCACACCAGTATTGAATTTAATCCACGTGTCCATGTGTAAGCATTTTGCAGCTCCACACATACAAGTTTCAGAACAGAGTGTAATAAATTAATCGTCATGAACTGAAAATATCAGTGATACTTATTTTTTCCACAGTAGATCTCACTGTAGGTGGGATTTGACTCGGAGACTCACATCTAAGTTTTTACATGTATACGTGGGTGCCTACCTGCAAGCTGGGTGTCTAATTTCCCATCACAGTCAACGGAGATCAAATTGATGCAGTCAACAAATCAGAAGAGTTATTTATCACACCCGCAAGTAGACACCAACTTTGGTTGGCCAAGTAGATCTCCAAGCTCCATTAACTATATTGACCAGAATTTCACTGATCAAAAGGGGAGCTTACACACCTAATTCACTTGTAGATACCTATACCTATACACATGCATCTAACTATACAAACTCTGAGAAATGCAGGCTGAATCTCAGGCAAGGTTTCCAAACCTCTTAAAAGATCTGGTACTCCTGGAGATCACTCATACGCATTGAAATTCAGTTCCATCTGGGATCAGCACAGCAACTACCAACTGTGCTCAGCAACACTAGGCAGCAATTTAGAAAAAACATGAAGAACACCTGCAAGTGAAACCAGCATGAAATTTATACAAGAAGAATTGAATTATCTCCTAAAGGAATTAACTATAACATTAGCTTCCCCAGTGCTTCAGAAAATTTCCTGGGCTCTTAAATGACCATACAGTGCCTCAGTATTTCATCCTATGCAAAAAAATCCCAAAGATCAAAAATGTCTGGCACAGAGGAAAGTACCGATCTCGAATGACCAAGCTGGCATCGTACAACCACTACGTTTGACTAAAATCCCTGTGGATTAATTTACGCTATTCGTGCTTACCTTTAAGAAAAAAATGGGAGCATGTCACAAAGCAGCTGTTAGATGATATAGCCATTTAGTATTAATAGTGAAAAGAAAAAAAAAAAAAAAAAAAGAGTTAAAATCATCCAGAAACAATTAATTTCTTTTAAATTTCAAATGCTCCAGTACTCTTCTCCCAAAAGAAGGGCAGGGGAAAAGTTACTGCTTTTTAGCACTCTGCCAATAGTCTTGAAATACATTCCTACCTGGTTTATAATAATTAACAGTAAAAGGAGAGTTTTCATCTCTGTTCCCACCTTTTGATCTTATTGACAGAACCTCCTGCCATTCTAGTTCAGAACGACATGTACAGCAAAAAACTCCTGTCTGTATCTGTTCCTGACTTTCTTGTTACATCTTTTTCCTGTACTGTTTCCTTTTGATCTGCCATACCTCTGAATTTAATTATCAGGTTTGAAAACATCCTGCCATAATAGCAGCCTATAAGTAATTCTGTTTCCCAGAGCCGAACAAAAAGACTGTATCACAAAGCCTAGTTCTCTCTTCGATATGCATTTTTCAGAGTCCATCTCAACACAAAGACTTTGCAATAGTATTTATGCCAAAACAATTAGGAAATTAATAATTTTGAAACACGACAGCCTAGAGTACTGCTGCTATTCTTACATAATTCATTGACTTGATTTTCAGTCAGTTCATCACACAGTACCTCTAAAAATAAGCCTAGTTACTCTAGGTCTCTATATACAGATGTAGAGACAGAAAACACTGGACTAAGTCCTTATCTCACAGAATTTTCTCTTCTCTGCACTATAAAGATGAACGGTATACCACAGATGAAGGTGTAGATTATAGCTTAACTTCATATTCCTACAACACGTTAACAACTGAAAGAATTTCAGCTAGGTTTGAAAGCCCCAGCCATATCTCTCTGGACTCTAGATATGAGACATCTGTTCCAAGTGTACTGACTGTCTATGAACTCATCTTGGACAGAAGGACCGTCTTATGCCAACACCATCTCAGCTTGGGGATGTTAGAGGACGAAAAGCTGGCCATAGGGGCCTGTATCTCTGCCCAGCACTGAGGAATGGCCTGCAGATAGCAGAACAGGAGTTTTTCATGAAGATGCATGATGGTATGCTGGACTGCTACACTCACTTCATATGCAGATCCTCTGCTTTCTCTGTACGTAAAACAAGTGAGTGTCGTTTCACTAACATTTATGTTCCAACTGCTCAAAGAGAGTTGACTGCAATGTAAAAGTGACTTCTAGCTCATCTGTGCATTGCAGTGATTTGGCAGTTTAGTTTTGTGCACTAGAAAACTGCATCACCGGCAGTAAAGCTTTCATGGAAAATGCTGTAAGAAATAGAAGGCCTCAGTAAAACCATTTCATGCAAAAGTCTGCAGTGCCTGTTTTATCCCGCAAAAGATAATTTATCATCTTCTATAAGCTGTTGATGCTTTTTGTACTGATATACTTTTCATTACTTATCTACCACTTCCTTCTTTGATCACTGTCCACCAGAGCATTTAATCAAGTAATTATTTTTGCCAAGAGTAACTGTCTATACATTAAAATCCATGAGGCCATGCTTAATCTTCATTTACATCCCTTAAAACCAATGACTTTAAGAACAAATTCAGGAAGTACCGTGCACGAGTAGCGCGATGTTGCATAAAGCATGCACGCACGCTAATATACACACATATTTATATACAGCCATGTGCACACACATATGCATACAGTGTAAACATGACAATACTAGATGCTTTCTCAGAGATGTAATTAACTTGCTGCACAGATAAACAGCCACCTTAGTATTCCTGTCTCCCCTTCCTTCTTTCTTATTCCTGCTCAACAAGGTGATCTTTTTCTCATCATTGGATACAAGGCAAATCAAATTTTAGAATTAGGACTGATAAAATTTGTACTCCATCGTATCATTTTTTACTTTCTGTTCAGCACCCTAGAGATATTTGATTAGAGTGAGGAAGAAGTTAAATTATAATGGTCAAAATTTTAGCAGGTTACAGTACGATTAGTTTTAGGAATTGTCCTTAGTCAAGTCCTAGTGGGTTCCTGCTCATTGCTCCTGCGCGTAAATATTTGTCATGACTGGTAAGTGATTTAATAAACTTATGATATTGTCAATTTCTATCTGATACTATGAACATTCAGATCTGCAAATAAAGACTCTACTAGGACAAACAAAAAAAGATCATCTGCAGGATAGTTCTCTGGTGTCAGTGGGTCAACCAAGGGTAGGGAAGACCAAAGGGAAACACCTTGGTCTGAATCAAGACAAACAAGGAATTAAAACAGTCCGCAACACCCAAGTAACCTACTTACTAGGGTATTCTTACCTTTTTTCTAGGACTAAAATGCAAGCACACAGTTAAAATACAATTCCTGACTGATAAACTTTACCATGAAATTGGTGGATAGGTTCCTGCTAATAGGCGCTTTTTTTTGATTAAAAAAAAAAAAAAAGAAAATTGGGTGCCTGAGTTATTCTTAGGTGCCAGGCTGGCCACAGTGGAGGGAGGCAAAATATTTTGTTACTTTAAAAAAAAAATAAATTACTTATTTATTGACTTTTAATTGAAGTTAGATAATTTTTAATTAAAAAACCAGAAAAATAAAGAAATTCAGATAAATTTAAAGCAACAATCGCAGAAGACCACAGTTTACAGGCTGTCAGGTAGTATTTTATGATAAGTAGTTTCAGGGTTTCTTTAGAAGAAAGTTAAAGTACTACCTAACAATATGCAAATAGCAAACTTAAAGAAACAGATTGTTGTTTACATATTATGTGACTACTTAATCTGATTTTCCCATTGAGAAGCATGAACCAGTGGTTTGGTTCTGCTGTTGCACATACTACATGTTTCATAATTTTTCTGCTACGGTATTTTGCTCTTTTGTAAAGTGTAATTTTAAACTTTTCATAGGATATTTTCTAAGGGAAGGTCAGATCTGAGAGGCTACTAATGGATTAGCCTTTGATCTTTTTTCCTTGAGTTATGTGCGTTCAAGCCTGCTAGAAGATTTTGTAAAATGAGAAATGCAAGAGTGACTGACTGAACAAGAAACACCTAGTACTTTGAAAGGGGACACTGCAGGAAGTGCAACTGTTTCTACCTAAAAATTACAAAACATTAAATTTACGGAACTTTAAGAAAGGCAGATGTTAAGTACCACCACTATACATATGTACACATTTTTAAACGTATCAGTGATACCAAATTGTGAGATGAGAGCATATTACATGAGTCATCAAAGCATATACATTCCAAGGGAGGCACAATTACTCATCTCTGATGACTGGCTAAATACTATAAATACCACTTCACTGTCAATCAGGGGTCATGCCATGAAGTTGTTAACGAACAAATAAATCCTTTCAAGAAAGGCAGTTTGATTCTTAAGGCATCTCCAGTAAGAAGCATCCCTATCCAAATAGTTCTTTACCTTTTTAATCCTAGTTAATGACCCTTTCAACTCAGCAAGTTAAAGCTCATCAACAGCAAAACACTGGCACCTTTTGAGATGTCCCACCACCACTGCCAAGATATGCTTCACAGAATTAATCTTTCTGTACCGTGACTGATGATGTCCTAATTTTCCAGACTTGAGGCACTCATAGTACCAAAGGATCAAAGGAATTAACATTATGATGTAATATTAGTATTTTTGCAAGAGCTGTTGCATTTTCAACTAGCTGATCTTACAAGATGGGAAATAGTATACCCTTGTTTTGCAGATGAAATGTGTGTTTAAAATATAGTTAGATTAGTCAGAGACAGAAAAAAGACTGAACCTCTGGAGCTCTTGACTCTAGGGCACCATTCAGCTCACACTGATCCTCATCATATAAACAATAAAACCAACTGTGAACAAGCAGCGTACACGAAACCTGTACTCATCTCTCATATTGCTGAAAGAATAAACAAAATGGGTTACTATGTTGTAAGAAAGCACTGACTCATATTTTCCTTACACTGTGTTCACTTACATGGTTGGGTTTTTTGTTTCGCTGGTGGTGTGTTTTGTTTTGGTTTTTTTTCCCCACAGGACAAGAGAGGGTCATTTTCTCTTGGTATTGCTTCAGTGAGACTATGGAAGTCACATTGGGGTGAACTTGACCCGAATTGTGGCAAGAGGAGGTTGTGTTGTTAACAATGGAGAAGGTCTTCTGTTCATTATGTCGCTATTGAGTAGTTTTCAAAAAAATGCTTGCAAACAATTGTTGTCAGCTTTCAAATGTAATTTTATAGTACTCTTGTGGCCTTCAAACATGCTACATTTTCATCCTTATCACCACATTAAATCACATTGCCAATAATGTCTTTGGGACAAATCTGAATTCTTCAGGCTTGAATTTAATTACATTATGTAAACTAGAAAATGTCTTCCGTGTGCTTTGAGGGAATAGCTTATCTTGGCAATTGTTAAATTCTGTTTTGTTTAAAATATTTGCATTTTGATAACTTCATTCTGCTGCATACAGCATTTATTGATCTTTCTCAGGAATCCATTTTCAACATAGTGCATTGTATTTATTTTGTGTAAACCTTTGACTGGAGTATATTCTTACACAGCATTTAAGGAAAAAAAATAAACAGGTTTTTGAGAGCATCAGTATTTTGTTTCACAGCAATTGTAAGATACGGAAATGCATCCCTATGCATTTTTTTTTCTCTGGACACAGTACTTCAGCGTACATCCCAGAACACAGCAATATTATCTTCGTTAAATTTTTTCACAGCAGAAATAGAGTTACGTGGCATGCTATCTGTCTACGGAAGTTTTTTTTCTTTCTATATTATGACTCATTTACTACCTAATTTGACTTATTCAATATATGCTTTGTTCTTGTGGGGTTTTTGTTTGTTTTGTAGGGTTTTTTAAAAGTATTTTCTGGAGGTCTCTTTGTCCCTCATCTCATTATTTCTCTGTCCTCTACTGAATCTTCCCTCCTCCCACCATTCTCCATTCTCTCTCGCACTCACACTTACGGCAGTGAGAACTGCATTTTCAGTTACACTCAAAGGAATTTTTTTTTCTTTAGTATTTACTTCACAAAACACATCTAAATGTGGAAGCATTTTACAGTCAATCAAAGCCAAGTTTGCCTTCCACCTGCACTTGAATGAAGCTCTTGAAATGCATGAAAGACTAATTCTAATTAGGAGGATCATAAGCAAATATTACACAGATTTTTGTCATCTACCTCATGAAAAAATATATACATCTGACACAGGCATGCAGATTTTCACATCCTTTCTAATTCTTAAACTTTAGGAAACCAGATCAGTATGTGAAAAATCTCACTTCACAGCTTGATGCTAGTAAATGAGTAAGACAGTGTTTCCAGCAGGCAGTATCCATGGCCAACCATTCTGTAAACATCCAGTGAGCCTAAGCAAAAACATTGCCATGAAAAGTCATCCTTAATAACACCACCACTTATCAAGGTCTGGCTCAAAAGTGTATTATTGCAAGTAATAGCATCCTGCTAACATCTTAGCTATTTTTCTAAAGATAATAAATCTCTCCTTCAATACCCACATTAAATGCCCCTATCAGATTCGCTGGTAGGGTGGATCTCAGATGAACAACAGAAATGAAGGATTATTGCAGTCACAGTGTGGAAATTTTGATCAGCTGGATGTTCCCAGGCAGTAAATAGTGTTCAGCTGCACACCACATCTGCTCTGGTACAAATGTGTCCAAAAAGGGATATGGGTTTGGCCAAAAAGGGCACTTTTTAAACAATTTTGGATTCTACTACTTTTCCAACAAGTTAAAGCTTCCAAAACTGTCTGGTCTATACTTTCTCAGATGTGGAATATACAGATGAGCAAACATATCAGTATGTTTATAAACAGATCTCATTGCAAATATTGACATTCAAGTATTTGATATGCTTTTGGGATTTGAGTTCTTTCATGAAGTGTTTGATAATTTAAAAGATAATCCCCACTTTCACAGGTTTCAACCAATTTAAAGGAAAACTAGATCTCTTGCCACTGTCTTCAATTTCCACAGCATTAAAAAAAGTAATGTGAAACAGTTTCAAAAAATGCAAATATACTTGGTTTGGTGGGGTTTTTTTAAGTTTTGTACTTATAAGTTATAATAAAACCTGGATGATACCTTTTTGTTGTATAAGGTCATCTTACAGAAGATGTGCAATAGAGTAAGTAACTGGAATAGCTATTATTTGAAAAAGACAAGAATTTCACAGTTTTTTGTCAGAATACGCTGTAAAGAAATACGCCACAGGCTTGCTTTTGGGCAACTGCCTGTCTAAAAGTGGTCCCAAAAATAAGCAGGGGTATATAATTTTAAGAGTGCGTAACACATAAGCGCACATGAAGGCACGAAAGACTCTAGTTCCCATTTTCTTCAGGAACTTGACCACTTCATTTTTGTTAACAGCCACAAAAAATGCCTAGGTGGCTTATATCAGCTGAGCAACTCTCTTTGCACCTAGACAGTTGCCATCTAAATAACCATAAAATCTGTTGGCCTCGGTCCTTACTTGTAACCTATACAGAGAGGGAGCTGATGGCAAACATAAAATGACATGTAACATCTAAGTTATGTGTTTCTGTTGAATACCTCACTTATTTGGAAACTAGTCCTGGCACTGAGTTACAGACTTTCTGCCGTGATCTGACTCTCTGTATGTAAGTGTGGTTCATATAACTTCAGGAAAATATTCTTTATAAATCTGGATCAGAAACAAAACCCTCTGAAGAACAGCTGCTGCCTCTGTTGAATCATCTCAAGTCAGGTACTACAACTCATCATCACAGTGGTGACTCAGGCTGAGATGTGGACTGCATTAGCTCCAATAAGGATATGAAAAAATAAGCTTCTGACAAACTTCTTTGAACTAAAAGAAAATTTTCCAGAAAAAAAAAAAGTTGCCAGACTTGGAACAAACACCTCATACAGTAATACCTATTTTGTTATTCAATGTTACCTATAAAACAATAGTCCACCAAATGGACAGACACAGTTGTTGAGAGTGCATGTAGCTTTCTTTCAAAGCAATGTAATCATTTCATTTGCCTGACACACACCTTACATATGAACATAGGAAAGGCTACCTCTGCAGGTTTATGAACTCCATAGATTATATTAGAATACTAACGGCCAGCCTTAGGTGTTCACGCTGTCTGCACCTGAGCCAACCCTTCAGACTTTCCTTATTGCCAATAGAGACCACTCTTTCAACTCCATCAGCTCAGGGTACAGTAGGCTTTAAAAGAAGTATGATGAATCATTCCTTGGAAGTGTCTAGTTTGATTTTATTCCCTCTCCCACGTTAAAGTGTCCTGGTTTGGCTAAAACAGGGCTATCTCTCCTTTCAGGAGTCTTTTCTTTCAGTTAAGTTTCTTCTAAGTAACTGCACTTTCTGAAAGCGCAGCTACATGTTTGTCAGACAGTGCCTGCTTTCAAACTTGATAGTGCTTGATGTTTATAGTTGCTACAGAAATAATGCTGGGACTGGTATGCAGAAAGGCCCATGTTTATACTTATTCCTACGAGAACCAACGCCACTCTTTTGGCCCTCTTTTGTTAAACAAGTAAAAAGGCGTAAAAGAGTCACACCTGCGGGAAAGTGTGGATAGGACAGGTGACCAAAACCTGACCAACGAGGTATTCCATCCCATCCATGTCATCCTCAGCATAAAGCTAAGGGATCACGAGGGTCAGCCTCTCTTCCTTCACGGTCACCATCCCTGTGGGACCCTGCTCACTCTTCTGCCTCCGACCCCGATCCGTGCATTCCTGAATCCAGTTCCTGTCAGCTGTGGAGTCTGGTCCAGGACATCTGGGTGCCTGCCCTGCTGCGGCAGTGGCGCGAGCCCCCATGGCCTGCAATTCCTGACCATCGTCAAGACACTCGGTTTTGTATACCTTTCCTTTTATTTCTATTACTATTAGTATTAATATTATTATACTCTTTTCCATTATCATTGTTCTATTAAAGTAGCTTTAATTTCCAACCCCTACATCTCTCTCCCTTTTCTCCTTTCCTTCCCCACCCTGGGAGGAGGGAGAGGTTAACAGTGAGTGTCTGCCACCCATTTTAAAGCTGATCCACCCTTAAACAGTGACATAAAGAAAGAATAAACAATTAGGTTGGGTATGCCTCTGAAATGTAGAAGCCTAAATTTCCTTACAAATCATCTCACTCCTGTGAATATTGGACCAGTGCATGAAAATCAGCCTTCAAGCCAAACTTACGCAAACAAGCCTTTCACTTAAGCTTGCTCAAATGCACAGATTATCCCAACTGCTAGTAGATTTTTTTTTTTGTCTACCCCCTCTAGCTGTCTCTGTGGACAAACATTTTTGCCACCCTCTATCAAAAGGGGAACGAAAAATGCAAAGATTATTAATCTTCTCTGTCACTGGATCTGTAAGTTCTCTAAAAACCAGCAGTTCATTACATATTTTTATTGTGCTCCCAACAGTGAAGAGACACACAGCAGGCCTGCTGCCCTTTTAAATTTCCAGGAGAAAAGCTGAAGCCATACCGTTGCATCATCCTGCCTCTACTTCACAAGCACTCTCCGAGAGCATGGTATATTAAAAAAAAAAATAAAATAATAATTTAAGGTATGTAACAAAGAACAGAATGGACCATAACCTATAGTCAAAAAGTTCTCAGAAGTAATTGCTCAAAGAAGTCAGGAAGGCTTACATAGATGGCTTTTGTCCTGATTCTCTACAAACACAAAGCTGATTAACTTGAGCTCAGTTATATACTAGTATGCATCTCAATTAGCTACAAAATTGCTGTTAGCATCAGCAAGTCACTTGCGCAAAAGATAAAGTTTACAGTGATGAGCTGTGCAATATGGTTCCAAATGTAGTGTACTTGAAAGCAAACAGCAAAATCAACAATTACAAGGCATGTCTGTTTAGACATGGCCACAGGGTGGGATTAATGTCCATCACAGTCTTCTGCTCTTGTGCAGAACATGGGGAGCCAACAGAGGAATCCAGAGATCTGCCTTGCAATAGGATCAGACAAGGGCAGGGGGGAACCACAAACCAAAACCACACAAAACACTTAAACACTTTAAATATTGTTTTGGAAGAGGCAGAGAAGACAATGATTTATTAAATACAAGCAAATATGAGAGCGCCTCCAGAGACCAGATTTATAATAATTACTAGCTTGCCTGGCACCTTCTTGCCTTTTAAAATTTGAAGAAAAGGATGTGGGAGAAGGTCACGCACAAGAAAACATTTGTCATCCTAAAGGCTCTCCTCCATTTCTATGATAAAATAATTTATCTTATAATACATTGCAAAGCAATGGACATCAGTTCCCAAATTATGCTCTGTTAACATGAATCATACTGGAAGAGTGCAGTCTCATTTTCCCCCTCTTTCAGGTCAGTAACCATTGTTCCTTCAACTATTTCATTTATGTGAATTTTTGGTTTGTGTGCATGTAAAAACAAAAAAAAACCCAAAAACCAAACAAAAAAACAAATAACCCCCCCCCCAAACCAAATGGCTGGGGACAAGCAAGTGAAATACCATACAGGAAAACTGAACAGCCTCTTTCTGTTATGCTTGCCTCCTATCACAAACTATTGACAGAATCCAGTGAGGACTGCACTGGCCATTTGCTGCCATTGGTATGATTTTTTTTTTTTCTGGCCTTTAGTCTTCTGCCTGAGGGAAGGTGTCTCCCAGGGAAAGTGTCTCCCAAAATACTCCTACATGTTCAGTTCACCATGCATTAATTACACTCAGGTAGACAAATCCACCCTTGCTCTAAGAGGCCAATTTAAAATTTCCTGATTTTACTTCCCATTCCTAATGCAACAGTAATGCTGATGCTACATCACATTTCACTGTGCTGGGTGCAGTCCCTGAAAGAATATCCATTTTAAATTGGCAGAAACTAAATGATTAATACTATATTGATTACAAAGAAGTTTGTGAGTAGAGAGTTGCCAAGCCAGTGGTTGCTATACCGTATCAACAGTCAGTACTCTGACAGATTCATTTGATGCCTCATACACATAAACTACCTCATACATTCTTAAACAAGATTTAATGTATATTCTTCAGACAGAACAAGTTACTGAGGATAAAATATGTGGCTATCAAAAGAAATAATTTTTCCCTGTGCTGGAATTTCTCATGGAAGTATATAATCACTTGTATTCTGCCTACATGACTGCACATCAAGAGTTCATTAGCTTTACATGTAATGCTCTTACTTCCATTCATAAAACCATGCAAGAATTCAATATAGTTTGTATGTAAGTCTAAGCCATCTGTAACCCATCTTGAATTTAAAAGTCACCTTTGTATTCCCACATGATGTTGCTGAGCCAGAGTATGCAAAAAATTTTAGAGCAGCTTTAGAAATGTGTCTTAACCATGTGATGATGATTAAAGAATATAATCCAAACTGGCTGCTGCATTATGAGCCACAGTAATTTTTGGCAACTCCTGTCTTGCTGCTTTTATATATATATATATATGCAACCACCATTAATTTTAAACATGCTCTCTCTTTAGAAGGAAACAGTAAAAAATAAAAAAAATCAGAGAAAGAAGGATTAGATCAAACACATTTTAAATTTCACTTCCAATCTAGGGCCACTGTGAAAGCCTCAGTCGGCTTTAAAGCCTTAACCTAAGAAGCATCATCTTTTACCCTGCTGAAAGTTAGATTTGGGGACATGGATTTGAGGGAAATTTTCAAGGCCGTTTCCTCTGAGAAGCTAAAGGCCTTCCTGAAATAATTTGATTGACATGCATAGACTGAAAATACAGATTGTAGACAAGTCTTACAGAACACATTTTTGCCCCTAGCAGACATTATAGACCTCACTATGGACTTATCAGGATTACCAGACTAATTTAGCTGGCAATCTATATTTTTTGTACAGGTGCTTATCAGTCTGGCGTAAGAATATGATCACTTAGTGCAGTTTGGGTATTAACAGCTAGCAGCTCTTTAGAGTATATTTTTCTAGTACCAGGTTGTTGGGTTGGGGTTTTTTTAATTATAATTTTAAGTAAAGACAAAAAGTATTACTTGTAGGGCAAATTTCTCAACTATGAAGTTGCCACTAAGTTCCCTTCAATCAATTTTCCGGAGAATGACAATTATTTTGAACCCTCTTTCTCCAGTTTCTGCTTTTTATCTGATACACTCACAGTGATTAACAAAAAGTTTCAAGCAACCGACATGCAGAGCTAAAACAAAGTTAACAGTGGGTTTCCTAGTGCATAACTCAGCCAAGTTTAAGTATTTCCTCGTGGAATCATTAATAATCAATGCTGCTGCTGAAGTATTGTTATTTATCTCTGCTGTCTGATATTAATTTCTATAAAGCATGTCATGAGTTTCTTTGGAGAACAGGGAGAGATCAATTTCAATTTATGAGAAATTCTCAAAATGCAATGCATCTTGTAGCCATGTGACTCCTACTATTGATACCTGTTGGTGACACCCAGCTGAGTTCTTATAAAGTAAGGTAAGAGCCCAAATGTCTGCTTCCTTATTGCAGTTTTTTGTAACTGCAACTCCATTGGTTTCCACCACTAATGGCACTACACTTTTATGTGTGTATGTATACACACCTATTCATAGATGTGAGCAAGTGAAAACTGTCTCCAGCATGAAGGCAGTACATTTTGGTCTGACCACTTTTCTTATTCATTAAAATGATTTGACTAATCTTCCACTGGTGCTGCATTAGATTATGCATCAAAAATCTCACTTCAAAAAACAGTGTCTGCCCATTAGACACTTTTTAATGTTTTAATGTGAAAGTCTGCACTTCACTAGATGTCTTAAAACCATATGTCCACTTTCAGTCAGTATATTACCTCAGAATCAATCTGGTACACTAGTGGAGAAAAAAAAAACAAAACCAAAAACACAAACCACAAAACCTCACCATTTAAAATGCCTCTTATTGCACAATAGTGGTGTTCTGGAATAGTGCTGCACTAGCTGCGACAGAATAATAAGGCTATTTATATCTTTAGTGCTTGATAACTCATAAAAACTAAGTTACATCTAAGTAATTTTGGGGGCATTAAAGCTTTTCAGTGTCTGCAGAATAAAAGTATGCTAATGAACCAAACAATTTTTTGTATATATAAATGAACGTTATCTTTCAAACCAGAACCAAATTCCCTAGCTAAATCTCTGAATATAATTTCCTGAGCTTGTGTGAAGTACTCCTTTATGTATGATTATTATTTTAGTAGCTCTGCTAAAAAAGTAAATCTTTTACATTCATTAAAAACTAATAGTTGCCTTTTAAGCACATTAGTGCAAATATATTTATCCCTATCACGAGGAATCAGGCTATGCTTTGCTGACTTTCATTATCAGAAAATAGTCTCATTTGTCTTTTTTTCCAGATGAAGTTTTGTTTACTGAATTATATTTTAAAAATTAAAGCTATGAGCAATTGTAAAAAGTAAATTAAACTCCATGTACTATTACCCGTGAATCTACAAGTAAAACTTTTAAAGAAGTTTTGCATTTATTGTTTTTTAAAGAACAAAAAAATTCCCAAAAAACACAAAAGGTTATTCTCAAATATACACGGGTTATGACCCAAACATTCATTAGATTCAACTAACAAATATTATGATCTCCAGCATTTGGACAAATTAATTTCTTAACTTCTGCCTTTCCAAGCTACCTGGCATTTAGCAACACGCCCAACGCAGCAAAATAGCTCAAAGCTTCAAGAATATCAGGAATGGGTTTAACACACCTCTATGAAACAGGAAAACAAAGCACATGTGGATCAATCTATCCTCTACTACAGCAGACATTTCACATATGAACAGACAGAAAATACATAACAAATTAATTGCGAAAGGAGTCTGTCTATATGAAAGAGTCAGCTTGATGAAAAATGTTAATTTGGGTATTTTGATGCCCAGACACCAGGTATGGTAAGTTGTTGCTGTGACTGCCTGAGTTGCACTTGAAACTGCTGCATTCCAGAGATTCAGAAGGAGTTTTCTTTAGATATTATCACTTACAAAAACTGAAAGTTGATGATTTTCTCACTTCCATATATTTGTTTTAATTAAAACTAAATTCTGTCATGTTACTGAGATTTGAACTATGTGGACAGGCCTACAGTATGTTAACACTCACAATTAAAAGACACAAGGCAAGGTGAGTAATGGCATCAGAAACTGGCCCCTTAGGCCAGAAACATCAATGTTTCATATGGATGTATACAGGTATGCAACTAACAAAAGTTATGGAGTTAAAACTTATACTTAATGCCAAGTTTGATGCCTGGATTATTCATAGTCTGCATGATTTCTATAAAAAGCTATGGACATGGTAGAGACTGTAAAATTAAGAGAACAATTGTACAATCAATACTCTTACGGATTTTAGAAAACTGATAGCAGTCTTGGAAAGCTGACAAGGGGGAAGCTACTCAAGCCAGAGAAATGGACTAATGAGGCACAGTAATCTGAGAGAAGTCAGCAAAAGGGAAGAGGCGTGCATCCTCTGATAAGCAGCACGAGACAGGTCACAAGCGCCAAAAGGTGAGGGCAGGGGGACTCCCATCCCTAATAAATTGATAGAAAATCCTCACTATGACTGCTGCTCAGAGCAGCCTGGGACAAGGTGAGCACCTTCCTTACACAACTGGCTTCAGACTCCCACTGTGAAGTTTAGCATCCCGCAAAGGAGTGTTTACCAGCTGCATTGCCCCCCTTGGCCTAAGGCCAAGATTTACCTCAACAATCCTAAAGTAACACAAAGGAAATTATTTCACCTCTGATAAATCCTAAGGCTACAGTGATTATTTTACTTCATGTTACAGTTTTCCTCCAAATTTCCCAATCAAGACTGTAAACTTCTGCTTTGCCTGAATTCACAGTATATGCTTTTTTAACCTCTAAAACTTGATTAATGTGAAATATGAATGCTGCTCAGTTGCCAAATGCAAGACACATTAACTGGGTCTTTCGAGAAGCAGAGTGCTGTGGACAAACAAACCCACGAGAGCCTGCAAATGAATCTGAAAGTCTCAGGAACTGCAATATGCTTCCCATCAAGTTACAAGATTTAGTTGGAGGATGGATTTATCAAGCCCTGAGGAAAGGCTTCCCTACCAGGTGTAGCTCCATCTCTTTGATGACTTTAAAATGAGATGAACCAGACCTGCCTCATCAAAAACTTCCAATCAGAGGACTTGTAACACAGTTACTTTACTTTCTCTGCTCAAGAGGGAAGAGAGAGAGGATTTGCTACAGTTCCTTCCCAAATATAAACACATTGTTTTCCTTCTCCCAGCTAACCTCTCTTTATGTCCCCCATTGCCCTTCCCTAAACTGTATGTTAAGAGATAACATGCTGGACATGCTATGCTTTGCCTTTACCTCTAGCTTCAAGGAGTGCAGAAAAAAACCTGCAATGATTCAAGGCATGATGAAAGTGAATTGACTTACCTTCTGTGGTGGGTTGACCCTGGCTGGACGCCAGGTGCCCACCAAAGCCACCCTATCACTCGGTTCCTCAGCTGGACAGGGGAGAGAAAAATATAACAAAAGGCTTGTGGGTCGAGGAGAAAACAGGGAGAGGTCACTCACCTATTACTGTCACCGGCAAAACACACTCAACTTGGGGAAATTAGTTTGTTACTACCAATCAAATTCAGAGCAGGATAATGAGAAATAAAAACCAAATCTTAAAAACACCTTTTCCATCTTCCTGGGCTCAACTTCACTCCCCATTTTCTCTCCCTCCTCCCCAGTGGCGCAGGGGGACGGGGAATGTGGGTTGGGGT
>NW_009593040.1:0-4903 GCF_000690535.1 Cariama cristata | reverse complement strand
TGTTTTAGCCAAACCAGGACAACTATTTAGAGACCTGTGCAGTATGTAGTCACATTCCAGCTGTGCTTAACATCATACCGATGTACCAAGAAGATAGCCACAATTTTTCATAAAGCTACAGGCTGCCTGACAGCAGGGTCCTTTTTCTCTTGAGTGTGAAACAACAGTTGAAGGAAGTGGGAGAAAACCACAGAAAATGAGGGCACATGTATGAATAGTACAGACACCAACTGACTACATGTTGTGTGTCCAGTTAGTTTCTGAAGTAATGAAAATGGCCATCTTCAACACAAATAGGCTGTTCTGTAGGAAGTCTTTCAAATGAACTACATCATTGTCTTGAGCAAAGTTGAGAAACTGACTGCTGTGAGAACATTACACTGTCAACACACGGATCTCTCTGTTGGCTGTCAGTGTACAACAGATAATATTATTCATATTAACATTACTGTAGCAGTTTTGGAGACCTAATCAAGAGTCAAGGTTGATTCATATATTAAGATGCAACATATTAAGGATATTTGCTACAAAGATCTAACCTAAGCATGAGACCAGAGATAAGTGTGGACAGTTGGAGAAGCTTGGACGATTCCTATGACCGAATAGGCCATTATCACAATGAAGTGAATACTGGACTATACATAAAAATACGAACTTATGTTAAAAATCAGACATGACAGGTAAGCTTTGAGTGCTGTTTAAGTAAGGAGAATATTTGTGTTTAATATCAGAGAGAGCAAGAGTCATGGGCTGAATGCAACTAGACAGATGACATGATGAAAATGATAGGCTAAGGAAATTTTATTTATATTGAGCACAGATGCATAGGAAGATGCAAGACTGCATCTTCCCTCTTCTCAAGGACAAAGAAAGGCTTTTGCAGCAACCAAGTCATGAATTGAGATCCCAGACAAGAATCTTAGCTGCATGAATAGGAAAGGCCATGGATTAGAGATGTTGTATGACAAGATGTAGATCGACCAGAGAAGTAGCAACTGAAAGAGAGGTCTGAGTTGAAGAGTTTGACCAGTTATCAGCCTGAATAACACACACTGTGGTGATTTTCCACAGGGACAAAGAAAAAAGGTAGCAATGGAGAACCTAGAGGGAGATTAACGTTTACTCCTGCAGAACTAACAACTAAACAAACAGAAACAATAAAAAAGGACTTAACCAGCTACATTGTCATTTGGACAGTAAAGAGAGGTCCAGAATAAAGAGTTTTCAGTTTGAAACAGTAGCTGAATCCATGTTTGAGGATTTGATCACTCACAGAGAAACAAGATATTGAGAAAGAAAGAAGTGAATACTGTGGGACTCTCCCTCCTTTAACTATTTTCAGCCTGCTGGTGCATGCACACATGCACAAACACACAAGCTGATCAGAAGTTGAAGAGCCCAATGCTGAAGGAGTGATTAGAAAACAATAAAATTTTTCTCCCATTCTCCCTTATGCTGACTGAAAAACGCACAGTTTTACTCAATCTTATTTTTGGATAAAATCTTGACTTTTGGATAGAAAGGACAAATTGCCCACTCTGACTATACATATGCTGTCTTTTTATGTTGTAGGATCCCCAGTTTAACCTAGCAGTTCAAAGAAAGTACTGAATGGGGTCACAGAAATACTGTAAAATTAAGTCAAATGGAAAGAATAGGGGGGGTTGATATATCTGCATTAATTAGGAATGGACAAAAAGCTCATATTTTATAGTGTCTGTGCACAAATTACCATAGAATTGCTTGCTTTGGGCAATGCTGCTGAAATAAAGCTGCCATCCTTTCTGGCTATTTATTTTATGAAGATCCCAGGGCAGCTGATAAAGCACAATGAGAAGCTTTACATCAGTAGCAATAACCAGGTGTCACCATCATTGTCACCTTACAACTTTTCTGCCATGGAATCATAATTACAGCAGCATCCAAGGTATGAGTTAGCCCATCATGTGTGTCTCTGTAGTATCAGGGGCAGTACTGCCCTGCATGCTAGGGAGATACCCATTATTAGAAGTCTAGCTTTGAATAAGTTTGAGATCAGATCCACTCAGCGATCCACACAGTATGCCATAACTGATTTTTGCTGCTGTCAAACCAAATCCTTTAAATGTCTAGACGATGGAGATCATATAGCTCAACGCATTTCTGGTAACACAAGCTTTACATCAAAAGTCAGAGCCCTCATCTGCCATGTTCAGCTAGATCACATTATACTGAAGGGCATAAAAACAACAGTCTTTTCATCTCGGCAATCCAATTCCCTTAAACACACAAATACTAAGTCTATCTATTTGGCTGTCTCCAAAGTCAAGAAACAGAGTAAACTAGAGTGGGCTGAACTCATCTTATGTCTGCTACAAGAGACTGCTACAAGAGTCTAACAGCATGTTTATAGCTTGTCTGGGGATCCTTGGGTTAAGGAAACTGTTGCTGTGCAGACATCCCAAAAGACAGACATCTCCACGAACCTTAGAGCTAGTTTCTTGCTTTCTAGTCTCCCACACCTGACAACAACACATTAATGGTCCCCTGAATTTCTGCAAAAAGCTCATGGTTCATCACCCTGGGATCTTGGCACACTAAAACAACTGCTGAAGAAAAAACAGGTTTTACAGAGGAAAGCCCAGGTAAAGGGCCCAGCAGAGAATGATGAAGACACTTTTCTATGCCTTTAGGTACCTACTTAAGAAAAGAACAGTAAATCCACAATGTAATCATTCTCATGCCTTGGAACAGTTCTATCCAGGAGATACGCTCTATATGGATATTGAAGTTACACACTTCTCCCTTTGTTTATCGTCCATCTTCCTGTTGAAAGGAAGGCCTGATGGGTGCTGGGCAGAGGGGATGAGCCTTGTGCCTTCTGGCTTGGGGAGAAAGCCAGGAGAAAACCTGTGAGAGCGGGCAAAGGGCTGCCATGGACACCCCATGGGAGGAAGTAGGGGAGCCCGAGGGCTGGCCAGCAGCGCCGGGGTGTGGGGAGAGCCCCTGGGACTTTGTCCTGCAGCCTCCCAGGGAGGCAGGAGGTGTTATTCAAGGAACCCTCTTGCCTTGTGTGCCCGGAGACGTCTGCCATGGGCAGAGTGACCCAACAGGGCCCCGGGAAGCCACGGCCCAGGCCTCGGTGACTGGCGTGGAACACTGGTGCCGAGCAAAAGACAGGAGATATGGGGTCTGGAATGGGCAGTGGTGTTGTGGTAACCCCCAACGCGTGTGCTGGGGCTGCCATGCTGTTGGGGCAAGCACCATGGGTGAGGATAGCTGGCTGAGATGTCCCTGAGCGATGGGTTCTACGGTCTCCAAGGCACCGACTGTGATGTCACCTGGCGACGTCTCGTGACCACGCATCCCTCACTGCTTGTGTTTGTATGCTGAGTCTCAGCCAGCCAGTTCGTGCCCACACTCCAGCTGAGCAAGGTCGCAAGTTTTGGAGTGCTGAGCGAGACCTTTGGTGCTGGGGTCGTGCTCGAGGAGTTGCTCGTTGCAGCTCTTCCTGTCCAACCCCAGAGCCTTCAAAGGGTTTTCCCTGGCCCTGCCAGCTTCAGGCAGCCGGGGCATCCAGGAGGAGCGTTCGCAGCAGCAGAGGTGAGCTGTGCGGGGATACCTGGCCCTGGGGAGCTGGGAGGGGTTCCTTCTTGAGGGACCGGGGCATCTCTGCCACCCCTCCCCTCCCTGGGCCACCCAACCACTGCAACCTCTCTTCCTTTTCCAGCACAACACCCACTGCTGCAGCACCAGAGAGAGGGAGCGTCTCGACATCCCCAGCTCCCCCCAGCCCACCACAGCCAGTGGAGAGCATGGCCCCGGAGCTATGCCTGGACAACTGGGAGGATGCCAGCTACATCATGCCGTGCCTCCACCAATTTTGCTACCCATGTATCCTGCAGTGGGCTGTCAGCAAGCCTGAGTGTCCCCTCTGCAAGGGGAGAGTGCAATCCATCGTGCACTCGGTGTGGGCAGATGACAAATTTGAGGAGCATGTCATGTCACCACCTATGGAGTCATCTGTCGTCAGAAGAGCTCCTGCCCATCCAGCTGCCTATAACCGTGCAGCAACACCACCACAGCCTGTGGAGCACCAGCAGCCCAGGGCTCCTCTGGGTGGCCTCCAGCCTCTCACCTGGGCATTCCTTTTCAGGGACGAGCCAGCTCTCCTCCAGCCCCTTCTGTCCTGGGTGCATCAGGAGCTGGGTCTGATCTTTGGGAACCAGCCTGCACGGGCAGCCGTAGTGGAGGACCTTGTTATGTCCCTCCTGGGCCTCTTCGGGCTGGATGAAGATCTCCTGATCCAACTGCTGGAGGCCTCCCTCCAAAATCGTGCAGCGACATTTGTGCACCAGCTTATTGACATCGCCGTGCAACACTGCAGCAGGGAGGCCCACCATCTGCTGGGCCTGGAGGACGGCAATGCTGCTGAGGAGCGGGAGGGCAGCCCTGTGGCTGCTCCCAGCCCCACTGCCTCCCGAGGGGGGTCTCCTACACCTGACCTGGCCTCCTCCAATAGCCCTGAGGGAACCAACACAGACGACCTCCCCAGCACCTCAGCACCTGCCGTTCGTGGGGGTCCTGGCAGCCCTCCTTCTGCCCTCCTTCCTATCCCCAGAGAGCAAGAAGAGCCCCAGGAGGAGCCCGAGGAGGCTGTGGCACATCCATCTACTTCCAGACGGGGCAGGGAACGCTTCCCTGGGAGGCGAAGGCAACACCCCGAAAAAGGAGGCCCGGCAGTCCTGAGACCTCTGCTCCAGCCAAGAAGAGCACACGTCACCGGTAGCACTAGAAGAACGCCTCAGGCACTGCCAAAACCAGGGCTGGGCCATCAGCTTGGACTTGGCACCGGCCCTCAAGTGCTCCCAGCCCTCTAAGTCTAATTATCAGGTAGAAAAAGAAAATAAAGGCCTGAAAACTG
>NW_009593039.1:78499-113991 GCF_000690535.1 Cariama cristata | reverse complement strand
GGGAAATTAATAATAATTATTAAGTGATATGAGATGACATGTAGTTAAGACGTAAAAAAAAATACAAAATATGAAAAGTAGTTTTAAATAAACAAAATTAAAAAGCTCAAACAAAATGTGTTTCAGCCTTTTTGAAAGCATTTTTTTAGGTTTTTTTTTTTATTTCTGTTTTGTGGGAAATTTTGAAATAGTTTGTTTTGATTCAGAATAATCAAAATACCAGAATTTTCCATTAAACTGGAAATTCCCAGTTTCAGCTGTCTGTAGTCTTGCTCTCCCTTTCCCAATGTTAAGCACTGAATAGGTCATCTTTGCTCCAAAAAGTTTCTTTCTTTCTTATTCCTAAAAGAAGCAAAAAGTCAGAATTAACAAAGAAAGAAAATTGAGAAATATGACTGCATAAGCCTATGCTTGCATGCACAGAAAGAAGGCAAAACCAATGGGAATTGTGATAGGCTGGGTTTTATATAAATGTGTATATCTTCCTGGTAGATGAAGGATGATTTCCATTAGTCATTTGAATGTCTATATCAAAGGAAGAAAAATGCATGGCCTTAGATATTCCTTTAATTTTCTAAACTTTTACCTCCACATTTCGATGAAATGTAGAGACATATTAATTTTTTCCTGAGTCATCTCAAGAGTTATTCTCTGATCATAGATTTTAATAAAATATGGTCTAGCAGGTGTATTTAATGATATTTTGCTTTTCTGTAAGTTAGACACATGAATGCTAACACCTATGTGTGAATTTTTTTGGTTTGCTGACTCAGAAAGAACTGTAAAAGAGAACTGAATACTGTAAATTTTATCACAAGCAGGTTGCGTATTTCCATACAAAGCAAAGAGTGTGAGCACAAGGCAAACTGCCTATTTATTTTATCTTGGCCTGAAGAGTTTTTGCATGAGTTACAATAAGACATACTTTCTGAAGTTTGTATTTATAACCAAACAGTATTTGGAGATGAAATAAGATGTCTCTAAACAAAAAACCCATCTGCTTAGTCCATTTTTAATTTCTTTATTTTATCATTAATCTAACTTCTACTGCATTACTTAGGACTCTTTCTTCTGGGTTCATTTCTCTTCACTCTGATGATTTGCTACACAGAAGGGGCTTATCTCATAAAATCTGTACAGTGTTTTGTGGACTGAAGCCAGTATATTCTGCACCTTCAAAGACTTAGCCCCCTCACTGACTTTTTTATTTCGCCTTTCCTCAAATAGAAGTTACAGATACATTGGTGATACTCTGGTTTATTTTGATCAGAACGTTAAAAGCTAACGAAAAAAATAACTCAAACTCATAAACAACCTCATGTAATTATAATTTTTGGATTTTGATCAACTATGTTTTCATTAAGAAACTACTGAATAATTCATTTAACTACTGAACTACTAAAAAGAACCCACAGAATGACAAAGTTGCCCCAAATAAAAGCTATATTGATTCTGATCCGTGAGTACTTTGCTGTAATAAAGACTTGACCAGTGTCATTTAAATCTTAGACCTCAGTCTATACTGTAGCCCTAGGATATAGCAACCATCTCTTCAACTGTCATCTTAAATGATATTGTCTGATCAAATGATCAAACTAGATTTTCTTTCCCTCTTTTCATCTTAAAATATGAGGTATGTTGGACTATAGCAGAATGAGGCTCTGCATTTAGCAAAACAGGAGTCAATTTATCTTAACTCATGCATGGATTCTGTGGTTCTGAGCAATATCCACTTAGTAAGCTTAATGCAGTTTTCACCCTTTATTTTCATTCATCCCCTTTGTCTTTGATAATGTTATTTTGTTATTGGATATGTTTTTAGGTTTTCTGAAAGGCAATGACAGCTTAGGCCATTGAGACTGATTTTGCAAATCTGTGGTTTTGGATTTCAGGCCTCCTGTATGTGAATGCATTAAAACAAACAAAAATGCATCTTTGATCTCTAACAGATTTTAAATACAATTGTGTTGAACTTCGCTCTTATTATCATTTCTACCTCTGAATGACGATATTACCTTGAACCACTTGAGCCATTTCTCAATCAGTTCCATATTTTCCTGTCAGTGAAACAGGAATAACAGTTCTGAAGTGTTTTGCAATGTACTTTGAGATTCATAGAGGGAAAGCTGAGCAAGCCATGTTATGTATTTTTTGGAAAACATCATCATGGCCAAAAAACACCTCTGTATGTTTATAGGAAGTGACAAGTTACTGTGTTAGGCCTGCGCGTATTATGTCTCTGTCATCTTCCAAAAGTGTTAAGCATAGCTGGAAGAATTCCCAGCAGATGCTTCCTTTTACTTACTTTCTTATTTTTTCTTTTACACCATTCACAAGTGTTCTTGTCAAAGACCTTCTTTGTGAAACTGTTTCTGGAATGACTGTTCCTTATATGATAGTAATATTAAAGTATGATAAAACTTTATGCTTCATTACTCTGCTGTTTAAGAAAGCAACACTGTTATTTAAACTTACATAAGTGAGGAGTAATGTATCTGAAAACAATAAAATATAACTGGAAAGGGAATTGCATCCCAAGAGGTGGCAGACACCAATGGCCAGCTGTGTATTACTTGGGACGTATAGGGAACAATTTAATAAATATTCCTTAGTCTAAATAAGTACACATGGCTGATTTATAGAACAGGGTCCTGATTCTACAAGCAGACTCATTAGCATGAAACTTTTTTCCAGTGTCTGAATCTGCTTATGGATTGAGCCATGCCACTGTGCAGAAAAAAAATCTGCTGGCAAAGAAGCTACTGTCTGGGTTGCTTTTCAGTGGTAGTGAGCACTTGCAGTACTAACTTGACTTCTTTCGGTGCAAACTAGTGGTTACCTTTTAAGATTGATTAAGACTGATTTGAATCTTACTTATCCTTTCAGTAATAGTTGAACCTCTTTTCCTTCAGTGTTATGTAGAATATTAGATTTTTTTTTAAAATAAAATAAAAAATCACGAATATAAAAGGCTTTATCACATGAAAAAACACAAAAAGTAAGAAAATGTGTTTTATCTTCATTAAAGGGGGGCAAGTTCTGTAAGAAGTATCATAGGCTAGAAGTTTAGATGATGAAAAGAAATAAGAGCCTTAAGCCAAATTATTTCATTGTTTAGAATTTTAGCTTTACCCACAAAAGCTTAAGAGGAGAACACATTTACTTCATATTCAGTATTATCTACTTAAACAGGATTTTCCTGTTTCTCTGTCTACTTTTACAGCTATCCCACCTTTAGTTTGCTAAATCTTTATTTTCCTTGCATAGCTCTCTGTTACATAGGATACTTCCTATATCAAAGATTATTATTACTTCTTTAGAAAAATGTTACTGTTTAAAATCTTTCTCTTTATGGGCAACATCATCGTCATTATGGTGAAGAACAGAATATTGGTGCAGTTTTGAGATGCTTCCAAACATAATCAGTGTTTCAAAATACTCCTTTAAGATTTGAAAACTGTAGCAGGCTGTGGAGCAGATTTTATCAGTATAACAAAAATCTTTGCTTATTGTTTGATTTAAAAGGTTTCTTTTTCTTTATAACTTTCTATTTCTACTTTTTTTGTCTTTTGACAGAAAAGAAAGCATATATACAAGCGTGGTATCTATCTATACTTTGCAATGTTTGTGAGGGTTTTTTTATACTTATCTAATTTTTGGTAAATGATTCAGATTTTTAACCGATGTTTTTTAACGTTTCTATAATCATTAATACCAGATCTATATGCTGACAGGTCATTCGGAAGCACAAGTGTGAACCAGATCAGCTGTGAACACAGGAGCACATTTCAGCTGTACAAGGCAGAGCAGAATTCATTGTTGATGTGGTTTTATGCTGGTTGCAGAAGGAGGCATGGTATTTCATTCTTCATAACATTAGAGGGGTGCAGGCAATTTTGTTATGTGAGCCGGCGTAAAGACTGCAGGTACAAAATTAACCTGTCAAAACTTGAGCAAATTTTAACAGGCAGAGTGAGTTTTGTTTGAAGCTTTGTGTCATGTTTGCTTGGAATATTTTTATATAGTATTAGAAACCCTAAAACTGAGTGCATTAAACATTGAAATATGGGCTCTAGCAAGATTGGAACATACTAGCTTAGAATCATCCGCATTTTTTTTAATTTTAAAAATTATCTTGAATATTTTTGTAGAAGATTACTGTGATAGGCATGTTAGGTTTCTGTTTCTTTTATTCTAATCTTTACTGACAATTTTTTTCATTTTCTTCTATTCTGATTCTATAAACACATATTGTTTATATGTAAACAAAAGTAGGTTAGGTGTTTTTCTGTCTATTTTTTTGTTGTGATAGGTATATATGATTCTAGTCATATTGAAATACATGTGAACTTACTGTCCAGTCCTTTACGGGAACAACATTTGTCTGTTTTGCCAGTATTAGGTCCATCAGAAGAATCTATAACATAGCTGCTATGTAAAAATAACATCCCTTCCCCTCTAAATTAAAGAAGGGGATTTTATGGTTGAAAAATGAAGCACATGGTATGAAAAAAGTAGGATTTACAGTTGCACCTGAAGCCTTTCATCAGCCCCCATTGTATATTTGGTTTCTCCCCTGGATGAAGAAGGAATTCTTTGGCGGAAATATTCTGTGTTATTTCCCCCAAAGGTTAATAAAAGGATGGACTCGAGAATATATGAGTGGCCACATGTTTGGCATTTCTAAGATCACTTTCCAGTCTTGCAAAACATGCATCTGAATAGCAAACATGTCATTTCTTGGGGTTTGAGCATGAGACTACTCCTTTTGCTCATACTTTACTCCTCCTGCCACAAAAGTGGTATCTCATTACCACTTAGTAAAATTATTACTGCTTTTCCATGGCTGCATGTGCCATGTAGTGCCCAAAGACAGGAAAAACACCCTGTATTGTTGTGTTCAGTGCTATACTTACCAGCGATGTTGTTTTTTGAGGCTGTGTCTACACTTCACAGGGCGGGCAAACTTTCTTTGGAAATTACAGCAAAGAATCTTGCTGTTCTCAGGTCTTGACTCAAGGCTCAAGAGGTGGACAGGATGTGCACCTCAACCGGGGAACTTAGAATTGCTTCTTAGTTTCACTGTCCATATGTAGTTACAGGAACCTCGCTGACTAAATACTGCCAGGGACACAGCTTCCAACAATTTTAATGTGGCTCAGTCTTCCTGGAGGCAACCATTACATGACCTTGTATGTAAAAAGATCTGACATGACCCAGGTGCACTGTGTACTAGTTACTTGTACTTGCTAACTACTACTGGATTTTCAGGTCTGTTAGGTGAGTTGAGAAGTCTAGAGCAATCTTCTTCATTCCAAGCACATGAAATCCTTTCATAGCCCAGTAGGCATCTGGCCTTTGGCTATCACACTACTATATATTGACAAACTAAGCAAGGTGTTCTCATGATTTTGTTGGGAAGCTCTGTCAAGAAGGTCTGCTGAAAGAAATGTCTTAGCTAATACTGTTGTTCTCCATAAAGGTGTGAAGGCATACACTGATGCCAAAAGAGAAGGTTTTAGCATATGTTAATGATAGGTCCTAGGTCCCTGACTTTATCCTTGCAGTTGCAGATGGTTGTTTTCCTTTCCTTACTGTCTTGCACTGATACACCATGCTGTGCATAGTGGAAAAAAAAAGCTGTCAGGTTCCACTGGGGGTCTATACAGGGAGATATTTTTAACATTCTTATATAGTCTTCAAGACACATACCGATTATGAATATTTATTAATTTATTTCAATACTAATGAAGTTGCATTTTATTTTGATCATAAGTGATTCTTTTTCAAAGGCAGTGTTTGAATAACAGGTAAGACAGAATGTTTTGATGAAAAGAAAAAAATTACGCTTTTGCCTCTTCCATCCAAACTGATCGGTAGCATACTTACTACCTACAGAACTGTAAATGTATTTACATTTGTGCTTAAATACCATTCAGTGTGATATGGGTAGTGACATCTATCCTCAAAATAACTGCTGGAGCTGGTAAGTAATCCTAATATTAACAAAAATATTCTCAAAATAATGTTTTACAATACAGTATTTTAAATATGCATAATGTGAACACTTCTGGTTTGAGTTGATTCATATGTTATAAGAACCAGCTGAAGTTCATGATGTAATCATGTTAACACTTTTTAATAGCTTCTTGAGAACACAACACAATTGTGTTAACAATAATCAGTTAAAGACTCTATTTGTTCCAGATGTTACTTTCCTAGGCAAAAAAAAAAAATCAAATAAAAATATTTTCTTCTATATCCCTGTTTAATATCAGTTACTCAGAAAAGTCCTACTGTAAACCTAATCTCTTTCTTTAGATAGCATACTAGCAATCTGTAGCTTGAATTGGATATGTAAATACAATTGTGAAAGAAATGGAGATGTCTAGAAAAGCATTTTATTTTTCTGGCATGGGCCCTTAGTTCCCAGTGGCCTAAAGTCCCACATCACAAAATCACTATAATTGGCATGGCTGGCAACTTCTTCTCTCATTGTCAAACAGATCTTTTACAGTAAATTTGTAGGAACTCTGAAATTGAGCTAATACCAAAAGTATCAAAAGGAAAAAAGAAAGCAAACCACACACAGATTCAAGCATACCATTAAATGATTGACTTTTGATAAACTGTAAGATTAAGCAACATATATTAACCAAAAAAAAGTATGCATTTATTAGTTGCTTATATTTCAAAGGTTTCTCCAAGCGAAACTTGACATTCAATACCTGATGGGCAACATGGGTACATTTTACTAGACTTACGTAAGATAGACATGTTCAGCTTGTTCATAATGTTAAATAAACGTTGATCTTAAAGGTTATAACTTCAGGAAAGAAAGGAATCAGGATCTTGGGAGGAGGTGAAACATTATGCATATATCTCTATGTTGCAGTAGTAGTTGGAAAATATCTTTAGTCATTACAATAGACTCTAAGAAGTACCTTTTTCTGGGACTTTTCCTCCCTGCATAAGTTAGGAAAAGGTATGATGGACCAGAAACTCTCCTGCACTAGGACAAGCTCAAGAAAGGAGGGAAGTTATTTATAGGTCCTAGATTCCTACAGTTGTGTAGCTCCTCTACTTTGCTCCAGAGGATCTCCCCAATAAGGATATCTCAGGCAGAGTACACGTACAAGACCACAATGAATATCCCATGATTTTCAACCACACCATTCAAGTTCACAGGATGCCCTGTTGTAGCACCTCCTGTAAGGATACTTGCTTTCTTTTCTCTATATTACTAGCACTCTGTGGCCCATCATGCTGCTTTTCATGAAGGAGCCTTCTCACTGTTCCCCTTCAACATTGCCACTGATATTTCTGTGACTGCATGTTCTGATTAGTCATGACTAACAAGGCTGGAGAGGAGTGAGGAGGGAAGCAGGAGGCTCCAAGGAAGGAGGTGAACCTACTGCCTAGAGGTGAAGCAACATTGTTCTGCCCCTGCATACATGGTCACTGTATCTTGAGAACTGTGTCCTTTTGGACAGTGTTTGTTCTAGTCAAGTCCCAGTTTCTCTTTGCTGCACCAAGAACGTGAGAGTTCTGGCCATCTGTGTCTTGGTCATTCTGGGTGTGCATTGTGAGCATCGTTGGTACTATCATACGATGAAACTACAAGGAATTTAGCTACATGGAACAGCTGCCACATATCTACTGAGTTTTCCTCTGGTTCACTCAAAGCCCAAAGGCATTGCCTATGAATTAAGTGGACTAGCTGTGTGGTGAGTGCTATAAGGATCACTCAGGACTACAGTGTTCTTCAGAATGCCTGTAGGGAGAGCATGGACTGGCACTGTTTATTCCAATGCAGTGAAGACCTTGACCTTGGCAGGTACTGCTCTTGCAAGGTAAGGGAAATATATGACCTGTATCAATATATATTGGACTTTAGGCCAAATAGAGTCTTTTTGTAAACAGCAAACCCAGGTTTTTTTGTTAAGTGTAAAAGTCACTTCTGTTTTCCAATTTAAGCAGATTTTGTTAGCCTTACATGGAGAAAAGTGTCTTAAAAAGTAGTGAAACCTGAAAGACAGACATTTGTTTCTCTATTGTTAAATACAAACACTCCCCACCCAAAGGCCACAAATGTTTTTTGCCGGTACAGTCAGAATTTACATAAAAAGGCTACCCATATTATTCACAGTCAGATTAAGCATTGACTTTTTACAGAAGCACTGTGACATGTTCATGGCCTTGATGGGCTGCCTTATTTGGATGTTTTCATAGTGTTAATGGATTTTTTCAGTTTGATCGGGGAAAACCAGAAAATTTAAATACGAGTCATGCAGTGATGAGGGTTTTTTTAAAGTATTTAAGAAAAAAACATCGCCTAACAGCAACATGTGTTTGTGGAAGAACAATAGGCAAAGACAGAGTGCCACTAGCCTTCTCTGTCATACAGACTGTTGAATTCTCCACTGAGTATTCATTAAAAAATATCTGTTATCACAGTTCTGTATATGACTGCAAACAGGACATCCTGACTTACAAAAAACAAAATCAAGTCAAGAAGAGCCCCTTCTCCACATCTATCAATAATTGTTTTGGAAACCTGTACCTAGCAGTCACTTTACTGGCCAGTGCTGAGGATATTCTGGATGCCCACTCTGTACTCTTTTCTTGGTCATGCTGGTAAAATCATTTGCCTGGACTCCCCCATTCTGTATATGTGTAGAACTGCAGTAAAGAGACAGGTGAGAAGAGCTGGAGTACTGCTGCTCTGTGTTTAATCCTGTTAACAGTGGCCAGTTCAGTCTGCACTGTCTGTTCACTTTTGCTGAATGGTGATCCTGCCCACCAAGGCTGTCCTTGTCGCTTAAAGGAAAGGGGGCTGTGGCCCTATAGGTAGGGGATATGTTCCACTGCCTTTATCTACATCCTCACAACTGTAGACCTGGCTATCTGTATCATTACATTTCCCCTCCCAGGGAACGATGCAGTTGACTTCCTTTTTCTTGTCCCTGAGGTCATGATCACATCCTTCTCCCAGTTGTGTACATCTTGTCTCCAAAGGAAAAAAAATGCCTGCCTTACAAGTTTGGTCTGTTCAGTAGGGTTAGGAAGGGGCATGTCTTGTGTAGAGATATAGGGGTTAAGCAGCCTGATATGAGATTGTGGCAAGATGGGCTATGCTGTGTTAGGTGTGATGTTTTGGAATACTGGGGTGGGCTGTCAGTAGTGCCAATCATCTAAGCTGTGTAAAGAATTTAGAGCATGCTGAAGGAGAGCTCTCTTAAGGTTTATTTCTTGACATTAAAACTGCAATGCTCTCAGTTTCACGTAAAGGAGATTCAAAGTGCTAGACAATGTGGGCAATTGGAGAATCTGGTCTTGACTATGCTGCTGAAACTGTAACACAACAAACTGTAACTGCAACACAGCAGTTGACTCGACTCATTCTGGCCATAGCCCTGGCATGGCTGTTTTAACATGTGCCAAGCTGATTATAGTCTGCAGGAGACTATGTGCCAACTGAGAATTGCTGGAAGGCAGGCCAACATCAAAACAGTTAGAGGGTAAACTGCTTGTTGACTTTGTGAGTGACTTCTGGGAAGAGGGGTAGCCTCTGGCAGCCTCTGAAATTGCTGAGAATGGAAGGAAGTAGTGTCCTCTCAGAAATGTAGTTTGGGATCGTTATGAGAAAAAATAACCCTTGTACCTCTTTGAGATGTGTTGTGGGAAAGATAGAGTGAGTTCATGGACTTAGTGTGGGGGAAGGGAATGAAGAAACTTGCTGGTTTTGTTAGGAAATTGGTTTTTCCTTGCTCACTCCAGTTCAGTCCAGAGGATTGGGGCCATATATGAGCCAATGAAGTCAGGATAGTTTGGAATACATTGTCCTTATTGGCCACAAAAGCCAAAAAGGGAAGGTATTTAAGTCCACCCTTTTAATAGAAGTGGGCATGTATCATGCAGATACTGCTGGATTTTATTGTTTCTGCTGGTAATAGGTTGACCAACACCCTTCAGTTGATCATTGCCAGCCTTCTTAATAGGGACTGAAATTCATAAGCCATAGCTGTATTTCTTGGCTTTGGCCTGTGCTTAAAAGCATTACAGATGGAACAGGAGTTGATAGGTAAACTTGTGGTACTTAAATCCAGGCACTTATTCATGATAAAATTAGTTTAGTTCATTAAATCAATCTCTCTTTGAGCATTTTTTCTTCTGCTCTCAGTTCCCTGTATCACTACAACCAAAAGGAGTTGTAGTGTCTGCATGTTTTTAAAATAAACAGAAAAATCCTTGATGGTGCTGGACTAGATGTTCCTGATAACACATTGCCAACAGAAAAGTTCTCATCCTTGAAGAAAGTTTTTCAAGTGGTCATGACACTCTCAATCACGTAAGCCTCTCTTCAGAACAGACATTCGGTGCCCTCAAATGACTCTTCAGACTTGGCTCAGAAACAGACTGACACAAAAGGGGCTAATTAACACACACATTTTCCTGTGGAGGAATCTGGTTTCCAAACAGATTTTTACCAGCAATATAGCTGACAAGCTGAATCTGCTAGGGATGTTTCTTCCGTCCAATTTGAATGAAAATGGAAACAAGGGATAGGAGAAAGAAATATTTCATTCCAGTGACGATACAGATGATGAATTCCTTTGAGCTCAACTTCTGTCATATGATATTTCTTCTTAAATGAAGCAAGGCACAAAATATCAGAGCAAACATATTAAAATATAGATAAATGTTACATGTGCCATGTACATATCCACAGGAAATGTGGGTATGAACATTTCTGGAGTATGTATGTATTTATGGAGAAGAGGCAGAAATGGGGTAGAAAGGTGGTCCTAGATTATAGCATGATTATAGCCTAGAATCATGAAGACAAAACTCCATTTTTCACTTCTGCTATAGACTTCATATCCTGTAATTCCCTTATAATGATTGCAGTAGTAAGCCCTACTCTGCACAAAGGTTTTAAGGCTGCATGTGCATATGTCCAGACGATTGTGACAGAACAGTGAGACAAAAGCAGTGAGTTTGGTAGAACCCAGAAATCAAACACCACCACCTCTGGTCTTTCACACTCCACCCAGTTAGAAGATGTCCTTAATGTGCAGGGCCTTGGGTTCTCCTACTTACTTTCTTATGCTCCCTGTTCTACCTGGACTGATTCTGAACCAATTATTATTTTGCTGTCATAATTATGGGAAATTATACATGCCTGTCTCCCCACCATAGCAACAACTTCCAAGTGTTGATAGGTAATTGCTCCAGACTAATCTACCCCATGTATCCTTGTATCTGGCAGCGTATTGTAGTAGCTGCTACTAAAGGGCTCTGAAGATAAGACCAGATTTTCACATGTTTTAGTGTATCACAAGGAGTCCATTGTAACACTGTGCCCTTTGGATTAACATTAAAGAAATTATTTTTTGTCAGTTTATCAAAGGAAAATTAAAGTTCCTTAGACATGAGTTACATTGAATCTGAGCCTTTAATCATACTGACAAGAAAAGATAGAGAGTTTGAGCTAAAGAATGTGTTCGTAGCCTTAATGTTGGATGGCTGGTATTTAACTCTGTGTAAGCTACTGATTTTTACATGGAAGAGTTTTATCTCACTAAAGATATATACTTCTGCATCATTTCAGTTTACAGTACTCTGTCATATACATCTATATATTCACCCCATATGGTAGACTGGATTTTTTTCTTTCCACAGACTATTAGATAAATTTCTAGAAATGGTTTATTCAGAAATCAGTTTGGTTTGCATCCAGCAACACAAGGAACTCAAACAAGTTTAGGGACAAAAAAGTCCTGATTTTCAATAACACTGCCTGAGCAGTCCTTATCCCATGTGAAACTCTGTTTGCAATATTACCAAATATTAATGCTCTGAAAAATGTTATAAATGGGTACTGGACCAAATCCCACAAAAACTTTAGGAAATGCTTAATGAAATAAGTGATGAGCTTGAAGATTCTTTTTAAGAAAGTGAGGGAACGCTAAGTGAAAATCCCATGCAAACAGAAGGTGATATGGTTAGTAAATGAATTGCTGTACAGTTATTTGGGATTACAGGCTTTTCCACATCTGACCAACAGTAAAATGAACAAACAAGTTAAAGTTCTAGAAAGAAAGCACCCTGGAAAAACAGCTGGGGGTAATTATAAAACCATGACCAAACCATCAACAGTGTAGGTGTTACTTTCAGTTTGGACTCAAAGGGAAAAGGAGGCAGTTAAAAACATGCTCTGGCGAAAAAGAGTAGGAAAGAGCTGTAAATATAGTAACATAAAGGACCACATTAGAAAAAGTAGTAGAGGTAAGTAGAGAGCACACAAAGAATAGAAAATATACACATTCAAAAGAAAAGCACATTTTTAGAAGTAGAAAAGTGTAGAAATAGCTTGAGAGTTATCCAAAGTCAAGCTGAATCAGATGTTACAAAACAACCCACAAAACCTAAATAAAATACTTATCTAATTTTCTCTTCTACTCTTCCAAGAGTGGGCCTATGGAACCTTTTTTCTCTCCTGCTATGTAATTTTCTGGTTTATCTTTCTGTCTATTTTGCAGTGCAGCAAACATTTTGTAATTCTCCTGTGTTATGTGTTCTTCTTCACTTTTGTTAGTGTGTACTTCCATGGGTTGTCTGCCTCCTTTAGCATAAATTCTCCTTTTCATTGTTGTCTCTATACTAACTGCAACCATGTTGAGCATTTCGGATAGTGAACTTCAGGTGGAAGGTGGTATATAAGAGATTTTTCTTGGAAAAGCTTTGCTTCTAATTAAACAATATTTTTTGCTATGAGGAATGTCCAGTCATTGAATGCCATGGGTGATAACTTGTGCCAGCAAAAGTATTAAGTTCATATTATGACTCTAAAGCCCAAAGCTTAACAGGAGGCAGATTTGTGTAGTATGACCACTGAAGAAGTGATAGCTGAAATCTTGTGAGATGAAGGGGAAATATTGAGATGTGTGTATATATATATATATCAGCTGTGTAATTAGCCTAGGAGGAATGACAGTAAGGACTGTAGTTTTGAGTTGCTTTAAAATAGTATAATGTGTCTTCAGTGTCTTGCTGAAGTATTAATCAAAACTAACATGAAAGAAAAACACCCAGCAAATAGATTAACAATAGTACTTCACATAAGAGCATAGATATTCACTGGATGTCTAGCATCTACATTTTGGACAGATAGAGTCATCCATTTTACATTTCTCATGGTGTTTACTCCACAAAATAGTGTTATAGTCAGTATCATTAAATCACTGAGAGGACTGGAATTGATCCTCTTTAGGTTTCCATTTATATATTAGTCTTCAGTTCTGCTGTGATGTAAGATGCAGACAGAGATTTATCAGTTTTGCTGATTCAGAAACAGTAATTTTTCCATGTGAACACTTAAAAATGTAAGCAAGGTTGACCAGTTCCAGGCACCGGAGGAACTATGAGATAAAATTCAGTCTCACATTCATATCCAAAGAGAATAATGATGAGAGAAGGTCAATATGCATCCGTACAAGAAAATGGGTAATGAGAATGAAAGAGGTTGAGACGTGTCACTACGAACTCTCATCTGAAACACTTGGTGCAAGCAGACCTGTGGCGCTCTAATTTTGTTACAACTTGACTAAAGTACAGCTGAATTTTAGTTGATTTTGAATTTACAGACTTTCTGATATGTTCTCTACTGTCAAACTAGTTATTTTTTTTCCCCTTTCATAAATTGTTTGCCCGTTCAGATTGTGCAACACACTTTTTACCTTTGGCATCACTGGTTAATGCTCTGGAATTCTGATTTATGATTTGAACGACACTAGGAGGCATCAGGTATAGATATGAGCACTTTTTAGCTTAAGTTCTTGTGGAAAGCACCATACAAACACCACAAAAGCTTTTGACAATAAATCTTGAAGGCTGTTGAAAGAAAATGTTGAACCACAGGGAAGGGAAAAAAAAAAAAAAAGAAGTGTAACTAACTTCTTGTGTTGGTGTGGACTGAGCATGTATTCCTCTTTTTGGAAGGTGTCAAGCATACCATCTAAACACAGCCCTTTATAGTGGCTGGGGTCTAAACTTGGCCCAAGTTCATGTTAGGCCTGATGTCCTTTGCGATTACAGGAATTTGGACTGTCTTTCAGATAAACCACAAACCTAGGTGAATGAATGTTGTTCCAGATGCATTATCTCATAATCCTAAAGAAAATAAGATCTCAAGTGAAAGGACTATAGAACTTTCCTTTGTGCAAGCTTTGAAAGCTAAGGCTAATCCTGAGATCATTGAAAAGGTTTAACCTACCACTGTGTGAAATTTTAACCAAACAGAATTTAAGAGCTTTAATATTTTTAGAATCCCCGCAAATTAGTAAAGGAATATTCAAAATTAATTGAAATGGTTCAATGATCTTGAAACACATAACAATTTCTCACTTTAAAACACTTTAATATATTTTTGTATTTGTCATCTTACATTGTGCTAGTAATATCTCAATCTTGTACGGAACTTTCTTCAATGTGGGGAACTCTTTACACATAGCATTATCCAGAAAGATAATAGAGATACTATAGTTAAATAATATCTTGACATAAAGACTTGTATTGAATATCTGGAGAAAAAGAAACTGGAATAGAGAGTGAATGTTTTTAGGAGCTGTATTTTATTTCCTGTCAACAAACAGCCACTCTAGATTTGTAAGATAAGTGTATATATATATATATATATATATATAGCATGAGAATTGGCACTCTCAATCTTACTCTTCTGTGCTACAGAAGGCAATCCAGGATACTAGTTTAGGTATTAACTTTTAGCTAACTAAACATCTTGGGTGACACCTCTTCCTCCACAAAATGTTACAGAAGACACAAAAAATAAGCAGGGCTTTCAAACAGCAGTGAAAGCCCTATATCTTCTGTACAGCTGAAGGTCAGATATTGTTAGTGCTGCTCTGTCACCCTCGATTTCAGATCAGGTTATGGTATGTTAAGATGCTATTGTCTGTCAGCAGAACTGTGGCAAATGTAAGTGGGTTTTCTTACCCCATAACATGAGCAAAAACGAGTCTCAGTGTAAGTTGTTTTCTTTGTGGACTGAGCTTAATCACAGTACTTTCCCTTTGCTTCTGGCTAAGAGTAAACTGGCAAAGAAAGTTGTATGATAATTTGTCAAGCAATTTGATGGTTTGTCCGAGTCCTTATTGAGAGGTAACCTAACTATTCTAAAAAACATTATGACTGGTAGAACTTACAAAGCAAGCTGATTTATATGCAGATGCAATAATTAACAGAATGAGGCCTGTATTCTTAATAGTAGGACATTTTATTGGATTACTGGAATCACAGAATTTAAAGAGGGAAAAGAATATATATCTCTCCATAAAAGACTGTGTTTGTCATTCTTGGTTTCCTTACTGTCACAAGAATAACTAATGGTTTTTGAACTCCATTTGTAGAAGCAGCCAGAAAATGAACAGAAATAGAGGTATGGGAAACAGTGACATGGGATAAATACACAGGAACTGGAAATCAATTATACTGAAGATACTACTGTTTTTACCTTAGAAAAATATTTGGCACTGCTCGCAATACATATGTCTTTGGGATGTCTGTACTAGCCTAATGATGAAGGATTAGCAAGCCTCTTCTAGGTAGCTAATTCATACAGGTTTTCATCAAAAAAGAATGATATTCTTTTAGTTTGCGACTTTAACATCTTATTATAGATAATTTAGAGTGTATGAGAGAACTATCTTTTTGATGCCAAATGGCAATCTCCAATAATGGCCAGCATTGTGATAATGAGGATCACAGATTTCAGTAGTTACTCCTTTCAACTGTACTATTCCTGCATGAGAAGTGAGTCTGCTAACATGATATTCAATTATTTGCTTACCTTGTTAACATTTAACCTGCAGCAGCCAAGTTGGACTTATCTCTTGTTGACCGTTTACATAGCTAATCCTTTCCTACCATAGACACTTTTAAAAAAATGACACCTATTTAGTGAAATTACCTTTCTTCTGCTTTTTTTTCATGATTTATTTGAAATCAGGTGACACTCTTATCATCTGGGGAAGAATGGGAAGAATATAAGTATTTACTGGCTTTGCTGAGCATGGCTGGTGAAAGAATAACCTGAAGTAGATTTAAATTCTTTACCTGTGCAATATAAACCAGAAAACACATCTGTCACACAATTCAAGATTTGTTTTCCGTGTGTACATACCAATTAGCTACAGGAAAGGTTTGATAGTGTTTTCTAAATGTGTTGTAACACTGCTGAGGAAATTATGATTTAAGAGTGCTGAGGTAGCTTGCCAATGACATTGCAAGGCTGCTCTAAAAAATCTTTGAGAAGTCATGGTAGTTGGGCAAATTTCTTAAGGACTGGCAGACAGCAAACACACTCCTGTTTTCAAGAAGGACAAAAAGAAAGAGCAGCTGATATTGTTTGTTTTGACTTTAGCAAGGCTTTCAACACTGTCTCCCATAATATCTGCACAGACAAACTGATGAAGTTTGGACAACATAAACAGACACAGTGAGGTGGATTGAAGACTGGCTGAACTACTGGGATCAAAGGGTAGCAGCATGAAGTCCTGCTGGAGGGTGGTCACTATTTGGGTGCTCCAGGACTGGATACTAGAGCTGATATTGTTTAACATCTTCACTTATGATCTGGATAAAGGGACAGAGTGCACACACAGCAAGTTTCTGGATTGTGCAAAATTAGAATGATTGATGCACTAAATGGTTGTGCTGCCTTTCAGAGAGACCTTGATAGGCTGGAGAAATGGGTCAACAAGAAACTCATTTTTTCTAACAAAGGGAAATGTAAAGTCCTGCACCTGGGAAGAATAAACACATTCACCAGCACAAGCTGGAGACCAACCAGCTGGAAATCAGCTTTGCAGAAAAGACCTGGTGACTTGGGGATCCTGGGAGACAAGTGGACAATGAACTAAGAAGATGCCCTTGTGACAAAGAAGGCCTACAGTGTCCTGGGCAGTATTAGGCAAAGCATTGCCAGCAGGTGGAGGGAGGTGAACCTTTCCCTTTTTCCACTCCAGTCCTGGACTCCCCTCTATACAAAAAGGACACTGACATACTGGGGTGAGTCCAGTAAAGGGCATGAAGATGATTTAGGGACTGGAGCATCTGACGTGGACGAGAGATAGCAAGCTGGGATTGTTAAACCTGGAGAAGAGAAGGCTTGGGGGGATCTTATCAAAGTCGTAAGGGGGAGAGGGAGTAAAGAAAGTGACGCTAGATTCTTCTCAGTGATATTCTGTGAAAGGATAAGGGGCAATGGAAACAAGCTGAAATACAGTATATTCAGATTAAGCATAAGAAAAAGGCTTTTATAGTGAGAGTGTTCAAAGGCTGGAAGAGTTTGCCTACAGAGATTGTGGAGTCTCCATCCTTGGAGATACTCAAAATCTGAATGGATATATTACTGAGCAGCCTGCTTTAGTTGACCCTGCTCAGACCAGAGGAGTGGTAGACGAGGGGTGAGTAGCTGGTATTGTTAGAGGATTGACAGACAATGTCCAGAGGTCCCTTCCAACCCCAAAGATTCTGTGATTCTGTGAAATGACTTTCAAGAACTACACCTTCCACAAACTCTGTAGACTAGTATGTCTGCACAGAATGTCATGACTTACATGACTGAAATAATCAGAAAATATGTCTGACAGGGCAAAATGTTGTTTTGTGAACCACAGTGCATGAGAATTTAGCCTTGACCTTTGTCCTGGGTTTGTGAAGAATTGGTTCAGTGTACAGGTAGCAGAGAACTATGGTTAGGGTAGTTGGTTGGAAGAAGCCTATTTTGTTTCCTTTTCCAGCTCATGAGAAGATTTTGGCAGCTGTCCTGGCGTTCAGTTGTTTACAGGAAATATACAGAGTCTGTGAAGCAAAAGCCTGAAACTCTTGAGCATTCTTCAGTTTTCAGGAGCCCACAGTCCTACAGGCAAAGTAGACCGCATGTATTGACTGATTAATAAACAAGGTGTTTAATATTTGATCTCTTCATAACTAAGATTTCTGCTAAAATAACATCTCCCATTCCCTGCAACATACCTAACAAGGTATTTCAAAAATTGAGAAGAGCTACATTACTAGTTCTCAATAATGACTTATTGGGGAGAACATGTTTATTTCTTGTATGGATACAAATAGCTGGGACAAGCATACTGTTATTACTAACTTGGCTCAAGTCACAATTACGGTGTTCAAATCAAGACAGTACTTCTACAGATATCTTGCTTGTTTCACTGTCTGAAGTTTTATATGTTTTAACTTTTAGCAGTAAATGTGTCACTCATCCAGAAGCTTCATCCAGAAGTCGTAGTTGGCACACACACCATTATACCAAATAATACTAAATAATGAAGAAGAATGGAGACTGATTATTAATGCAAAATGACTTGAATAAGCAAATGAATAGAATGACAAAAATAGATTAAATAATTGAGTCTCAGAAAGGATGTTAAAATGTACATCTTTCTTACATAAATCAAAAATGAAGTGTGTACGACACAGAATGAGTCATCCTGTGAATAAGGGGAAGATGAATTCAAATGTTATTTGCCAGTAGTAATAGATGGTACCACTCTGGCTCTGTCAATCTGCTAAATAATAAAGATGGACTTAATACAGGAAGTCAGTAGGAGTTTTGCTTGGCTAAGGAATATAGCATAGAGCACTAGGAAAGTAATGAATTTAAATAAGAAGTATCTATTGTGTTGCCCTACATTCTAATCCTGCTGCTAGTGAATTAAATAGCAAAATGTTTATTAGCATCACTGGGAACAGGGAAGAACCCGCCCTCCTCTGATACAAATTAATTCCTTTGTCAGCAGCAAAGTAAAATGTAAAGTAATCTGCAAATAGCCTATAACTTGTTATTTTTGTTCAAAATAGCAAAAGTTTTAACAGACTTTTTTTACTAGTGTCCATTAGTGAAGGACAAGGTAGGAGTGTTGCTCATTTTAGAGGCAGAAGAAATTTAAATTTTTATCATATGCCACAGTACACACAAAAGAAATAGCAAGTCTGTAGGACAAGAAACTTGTAAGAATTAGCATACAGATAATACCACTTTCTCAAATCTGAATTATACAAATAGGTATTATTACACTCATCATTTAATATTTCATTATTGAATTAGAAATTGTAAATTCAAAATCAAATGGCATTTCCATATGAATTTCTGACTATTTCTGGCTTGAAAGTTTCTGTTGTTTTAGTGGTTTAGATTGGGTCAGTTTTTAAAAGCCGCCTTCTTTCTTGTACATACTAAGGTGAAAAAAAAAGCAACAATAACTGCTATTTTATTGTGCTTACAAATCTGAATTCTCAAATTTTAGCTTGTCACTGCTAAAGGGAAAAAAAAAGAAATAGTGGCGTGGTTTTAGTGCACTGAGAGTAGAAAAAGAGTAGAGAAGTAAAAAGAGACTAGAAAGACAGAGGGGAAATAAACTTGGCAAAAAAAAATCTTGAAGTGCAGGAAGGTCAGAACAGGAGAGAAAGCTTGGAGGAGACAGATGTACTTGGGAACAAAATGGGTAAACGCAATTTCTGGAGTAGAGTGAAGACTTGGACTCATTAAAGCAGAACAAAACAATCAAGAAGGAGACTTTGGGGAGCAAAGACAGCAATCACACCTTGGAAGGAAAAAGAGAATGAAACTGGGAAGAGGGCCTGAAAGAGGAGAGCAGGGGAGAGTTGAGAAATGAGGTTTTGGGAGAAAAGATAGGGCTTTGCTAGGATGGAGTTAAGCAAAAAATATTGCTAAAGGCTCCAACTCTCTGAAATGTCAGCCAAGGTGGCTGTCTGTAAATCTCTGGGTTTATTTATTTGTCTTGCCACAATATATAAAGGAATTTATTTAGTTAGTGAAACACATTTTTATTGCATTCTGCAGAGCCTGTTCTCCCTTCAGTGTACATGCTAATGGGAAGTTGTTGAATAAATTGATCGGAGAACAGATGTCTCTAAGTAGTTTTCCATTGACAATTTTTTCTTGCTATTTAGAATTTTTAAGAATATGCAAAGTTTTGGAAAAGTCCACATAGAATGTGCCTAATTCATACAGGCTAGAAACACAGAAATTCATACCTAATTGTGAAATATAGAGGGCTGATAAATGGCTAGATGATGTAACTCTGAATCACTTAATCACTAACATGGTCAGATTGTTAGTGATGTTACTCCAACAGAAAGTGCTCCCCTACGTGAAAAACAAGTGTACACTGTATTCCCAAAGACTATCTTGGACAGTGAATTAAACAGTCTGAGTGATTAATGGATTGGGCAAATACTGGAATAGATTAATCAGTCTTTGATTATGGTGTGTTCAGAGAAGTAAAGAAGTTATGAAAAAAAAAAGGGAGTTCTGCTAACAGTATAGTTCTTCTGTTGAAAACTATAAAGTTTGATAGAATTTGTCCAGTTATACATATTTAATCAAATATATCACATCGGGAAAAAAATCTGCTTCCTTTGCTTGTAACAATTAGTATGCCACTCTTCAGGTGGGATACCTGAAAGCAGCAGCAGAACTGGAGAAGTAATATATTGTTCTTCATATAAAGACGAGGAAGAAAACATGTGTTTAAAAACTTCTTTCATTACTTTCCTTTTTTCACTGTGTATCAGCATGGTGCTTTGAAAAGCTTCCTCCCTTGTTTAATCTGATTGTTGACTTATATCACCATGCTGCAGCCTGAGCTAATCCAAAGCAATCTAAACCCCAATAAATCTGCAGTATCTCATCTACCAATACCCACATTTTTTTCATGGGTTTCATAATTAGCTAACTACATAAGAGTGTTGTTTGTACCTGTCGGCGAATCTATAGCTCATATATTCTGAAGACAAAAATGAGGAAAGCAAAATCTCTTCACAGCAACTACCAAAATACAATTTTTCTTCTAATACGATGTAACAATTGTTATATTTTGGACAGGGATATTAGGAGCCAAAGATTAAAAACCTTCTTCTACTTAGGAGACACACCTTGTTTGCGATCCTTCCTAAACATGTTGTCTCATTCTGTTCAGTAAAAATACACATATATGTATATAAAGTTCTTTCCATCTTTGAGTGTTACACTGACCTACAAACACATATATCAGTATAAAAAGAAGGGGAGTATGTTACACAACTTCTTTTAGTTTGATGTGATGTGGATAGAGAGGACAAACCATACCCAAAAACTAGGAGAAAAGTTCTCTGCCATGTCACTGAGTAGAGGAAAGGACAGCCTTAGATGTGCTAGATGCAGGAATTGTCAGTTTACATATGTTGAACCAGATGCCATGAACAAAGTGATTTCTGGCATCTTGTAAGAAACCTGCTGGTGGCTGGTACATGGGGCCATAACCTCCACGTCAGAAAGAGGGAAACTTTTTCTGTTTGGAGACCATTTAAATACTGACTATTGTAAAGGGTGTTTGTCTTTAGCAGGGATCGCAACCCAGGATGAAGAGAGTCCTGAACTGTTAATTTAAATCTTGGTTGCAGGAAAGGTATTTGCATTATTATTACTAGTCTCAGAAAAGGTGGATACAATCCTTGTTTTGAATTTCAGCACCTTGGGGTACCCATCTCAAAACTAGACCCAGCAACTTATGCATGGTGCGCATGAGAGTAAGTGACTGATGCACAAGGGACGCCTGTATCACAAGACTTGCCTTGCAATTGACCTCTGTGAGACTTCATCCACAGCCTCCCATAGGGATCTGAGTGAGTACTAGACCCACTACAGATCAGAGAGTTCTGCCAACTTGCATCAAGTTTACATTAAAACAAGAAAGGAAAAATAAATTCTCAAACTTTTCAAATGAAGAAACATTTTTTGAATTAAGATTTATTACTTGGTTTCATAATCTGTTACTGTGGAGTCTATTGGATTAGTTTATATAACACATGGTTCTGTTTTCAAATTTACTCCAAATGTTCAGACGCTTTAGTAAATTAACATTTCCCATCTGATAATACCCCATGGGCTCAGCCTTAATCTTCGGTCTTTCATCAAAAAAAGGAGTTAATAAAGACCACTGGGAATCATTGACACTTGATTTGAAGATGACAGCCTGGGGAGTGACAGGACTAAGGTAAAATGCATAAGCAATGGCAATAAAAGTATTGTACCGAGGTTAAGCTAAAATCACGGTGTATGCACTGTTGCAGTTCTCAAAATAATTTTGTAGGAAGATTTCAAACCCTGTTTCATGTGTTAGAGAAGCGTCTAAGTTTCTTGCACTATCTAGAAGTTCCACCTGTGTAAAAACCAGTCTTGAAAGTGCATAAAGCAAGCAAAACCAGGCAAATAAATTCATTAAGCCTCATGAAAGCTCTGTAAAATGGGTGAGATTATCAGTCCAATACAACTATCGCAGTGTATTAATTGTAATAAATGGGTCATCTTATGTGGTTTTGAATCATTGGAAGGAAAAAAAAAGAAATCCAAGACAGCTTCTAAAGACCTGCAGGCAGTACCCTATGTTGTCTGTTTCTTACTCAGTAGACATATACAGATGTTCTATCTCTGCATGTTAACCTTATATCAACCTTCAACAATTTTTTTTCTTTCTCTAAACTGACATCTAAAAAGAAAGTTACTGAAGGATATTAAGAAAATAGGAACCGCAAAGAATGAAGTTGCTGTTTCAATATAAATTTGCTTTCTGTACATACATGTGATGTGGTACCCGTTTCAGTTACATAGCACTTTTAATCAGGCAGCCACATCTCACTTTACCTACAGAACTCTAACCTCATTAATGGCCATGACAAATGGTGCTCATTGAAGATTGGTTTTTATTCAGTAGTTCTTCACAGTCTCGTTTTTCAATATATGACCTATGCATTATTTATCATGTGCCATCCAAACCCGGTCCTGAATATAGAACTTCTACTGTGTGCAGAAATACTTCTACTGGGCTCTTGCATTAGTGCCAATGGATTAATTCAAAAGGACTATGTGACCTTAGACAGGATTCCAGAACCCTGGAGTTATGTGACCGAACTCTGTATGTGATGTAAAGAGATAGTAAAGATATTTCAGAGGGCTATGCAGATTGACTATCAAGTTAAGTAGGCTGCTGTCCAGGGATGACACATAGAGGATTATTGGAAACAAAATTGCAGTTTAATTCTTTCCACCGTGGAAACTTAAGAATCTTACTCAAGGTTACAGGAAGGTATATCCTTGCACTTTGGACAAAAGCCCTATCCCTCATCCTTGGTGAGGTATCTAAGTTCTTGCTTTCAGTAAAGAGCAAGGAACATTATTATTTTCAAATTTGACTAGAGGAGGAGACAGCGAAGGAGTTGATGGTATTGTTGCAGTGATGCTGGTGATGCAATAGTTAAGCGTTCACTTGCCATGTTAGAAATCCAGGTTTAGTTAATTTCCATCTCTCTCTGACAGAGGAATCAAATGGGTACTCAACAGCTATTCCACTGTGCAAAAAAGCATTCAAGTTTTACTTGATCAGGCAAGAAAGAGGACAAGGTGAACTGTAATTCCTTAATTTAATGGCTAGAACATGCAGTTGTGAATGAGGGAGGAAATGAGTGAGCAGCTGCTGCCTAAGATAGGGAATATCTGTTTTGCTTTTTTCCTAATAAGGAATCCTTTGAAAATATGAAAAACCTACAATGGAGTGCAGGGCTTTCTAATCCAGCCCTGCTGTTGCCTGGAGCCTAACAACTTGTCGAGAAAGTTTATACGCCTCATCCTTTCATGTTGTGGCACAGTTTCAAAAGGAACCAGTGTTTCTACCCTCCCTTCCTCGCATTCCCCAAAAGTCTGTTGTGTGGAAGCTCTGAGTATGAATCACCTCAGAAGAAGGGAGAAATTAAGTCTGTACCTCCTACATCCCTGAGAAATGCCATACTGACTAGACTATTACTTAACAGGAGGCACCACCTTCTTGGCCAGTCAGGTTTTAGCAGAAATCAGTGGGAGTAAGCCTTTTAATAGACATAGATGGGAGTTTCTAGATTCAAGTCAGGCTGAGGAAAGCATGTATATTGAAATAAGACCTATTTACAGTGACATACCTCTCTGTGAATATGCAGAAGCAGAATTTTAACATACTTGTTACACTGTGAGGTAATTGAGACTCTTACAGAGATGAGATGTTTCCAAGATTGGGTGGAAATGGAAATGGGTGTTAGAGGAGGTTAAAAGCAGGCTCTGGCTTAAATTTACAAGAAGGCCTACTGTCATTATTTCAGTCCTTTCAATATGTCCATAGTACTTTAACAATATTAATGGTTTTATGTTAGTGACAGTCCTCTCCAGTACAGACTGTTATCATCACAGAACTATGACAGACTACAGCTAAAACAGTGAAAGAACACAAGGTGGCCATTCTGACATAGATGAGTTGACATTATAAGAACAGTCTAAGTGAAGACAAGAGCTCATTTTGAGACCTCTTTGGTGTGACTGGCCTCAGTTACAGCAGTAAGAGCTCAGCACACTTGCTGTGTGGTTCCATACTGCCCAACAAACAAAAAACAACCACCTTGTCGACTTCAGAAAATTTCAGATTATTTGACTTTCCCAGCTGCAACAAGAGCTGAGACAGAATCCATTTAACTGGGGAAACTTTAAGTTCTCCAACCTTGAGGTCATCCCTTTGCCTCCTGCATGTTCCAGTCTCAATGTTATGCTTTATGGCAAGACTCTGGTAACTCTCCTCATTCACCAGACAGCCTTGAGCACCATGCACTGAATAAGGCCTGGTTTCACTTGGAAGAACTGTATTGTCATGGACTTCGATTGTATCCATATACATATGCACAAGGGAGGTACATCATAACATCATAAAGCAATTTACATTGCAGTAACAACACAGAAACAAAAATTAGACTAAAAAACCACTGAATTTTCAATCCTGCAAAATACTGTGGATCCTCACATGGGTCATCAGTGGGTCTGGGTTCTTGAAATGTATAACACAGCTGTTTAGCACTTGAGCTAACAAATTGTAGTAGCAGAAGGCTTCTGTCTTCCGCTAGGGGGGAATGGATACACATACTTTGCTGGTGACTTTAACAAATCTTTGCTAGCTCATGAAGAAATTATGAGGCTTTGAGGTAGTAGGTTAACTTGTCCTAAGGCAAAGATTAAGAAAGTAATAGTCTAAAAATAGAAACATGTCCCAAGAATGATGCCTACTTTCCTTTCATCTGTCTCTAGATTTCTGAAAGCTTTGGGATATGCTCAGGTCAAACCTTTTTTTGCAGTTAAGAGGGGGAAAAAATGAAAAAGTAGGACTTTAAGAAAAACACCAAGAGATGTACAGTATAAGTGGCTCAGTAGGTGAAATTTAGAAACATATCTGGTGACTGAAGGCAGGGTCATCAGTTCAAAAGTGCTGAGCTGCCTCCACCATAGACATCAGTTCCTGAGCTACATACAATGGCCCAAAGCCTCCTGGTGCTACGCTTACTCCATTCACTACAGTCAATAGCACCGTGCCTGACAAAGTGTCCCAGTGGTTTCTACACTAAATTACTGAGAAGCAAAGGTGACAGGACCTGGCATTTAGTAAGAAAACTTTCCAAAATCACTAATGATGTGAAGATCCCAGTTCTGGGATCTTTGATCACTAAAGCTGGAAGGACTTTTGAGTTTGAACCTCAGCCAGTTCTCAGTCCTGCGACGCGCTGAGGGCCTTCAGCTCCCTGACAGCCTTGGCTATGGATGCTCTTCTGACTGTGTCACCTTGGGCCTCAATTACTGCTCTCAATTTTTATCTTCCCTACCCCTGTTCATTCTTCTGTTAATGCCAGCTCTCCTCCCTTTCCCTCCCTTGTGGCGATGAATTTTCATTCACTGTGGGCCTCTCCAGTTCCCACTGAAGTCAGTGAGTACTTTGCCATTGACTTCTGTGGGAACAAGATCTGGCCTTTCCTATTCTTTCTCTTCACCCACCCACAGCTGTCATCTATCTATTCTTATGCTGCTTCTCCAGGCTTTTTTAATTCTCTGTCCAATATTATAAACTTCATTTTTTTGGGGTAATATTTCTCTGGCCTCTTTATGCACTGTAATCTGAACCTTTTGCTATTTAACCTCCCTAACGTTTCACACACCCATTCCCTTGTCTTTCATTTTGTTTCTTTTCCAGCTTTTGGCTTTCCTATTTTAACCTCTTTGACTGAAATAGGAAATAGAAAAATAAACGAAAGTACTAAGAACTTCATCCAGTAGCTGGGTGAGGTGGTGGTTTGGATTCATCAAAGGATATTCGTTTTTCAAATTTTAATAGCCTAGATAGGAATCTTGTTCATTATTCATCTGTGTTAGAATTGTAATGAAACACTGCAGTGGCAGGAATTAAATTTCTAGACAGATGCTTCATAAATAAAGAAGCATTTCATAAATATCAAATTATGCCACTATCTTAGCATGTGCAGGTTCTCTGTCCTTACAGAAATGTGATAATTATCTCTGATTATTCATTATAATTTAAGAATGGATAATGAATAGAAAATGTATGCATGAAGGAGGGAAATACCTGTAGCACTAAGGTTTTACCTTTTTTATATGAGTTTTAGGGGGATTTGCAGTATTAATTCAGCACTCACTTCAGTAGAGAAAATCAGGCTGTGCTTAAATAGTATCTCTGTTCAACAGTACATTTAACTGTATGTTTCACTAACTGCTGAATAGTACTTTTTCCTTGCAATAGGCTCTTTCTCTTTGAACAGTACTCTGTTCCCACTGTAATTTCATAGATATGGTCAACATGAAAACTTATTTTGTTGGTTTTAAAAATATATTTTGTGAGCAGAATTAACTAATTATATTTCTCAGTTTTCTTTTGTATTCCAGACAGAAATAATCTTCTTCTTCAGAATAATGACCTACAGCATTGGCGGATAAGGGAAGAGCAACTGACGTCAGCTACCTGGACTTGTGCAAAGCATTTGACACTGTCCTGCACAACATCCTTGTCTCTAAAGTAGAGAGACATGGATTTGATGGATGGACCATTCGGTGGGTTAGGAATTGGCTGGAAGGTCACACTCAAAGAGTTGTGGTCAATGTCTCAATGTCCAAGTGGAGACTGATGATGAGTGGTGTTCCTCAGGGATTGGTATTGGGACCAGTACTGTTTAACATCTTTGTCGGTGGCATGGACAGTGGGATTGAATGCACCCTCGGCAAGTTTGCCAATGACACCAAGCTGTGTGGTGTGGTCGACATGCTGGAGGGAAGGGATGCCATCCAGAGGGACCTGGACAGGCTTGACAGGTGGGCCTGTGTGAACCTCATGAAGTTCAACAAGGCCAAGTGCAAGGTCCTGCACATGGTTTGGGGCAATCCCAAGCACAAATACAAGATAGAGAATGGATGGACAGCAGCCCTGAGGAGAAGGACATGGCGGTGTTGGTTGACAGGAAGCTCAAAATGACCTGGCAATGTGCAATTGCAGACCAGAAAGCCAATCATATCCTGGACTGCAGCAAAAGCAGCATGACCAGCAGGTCGAGGGAGGGGATTCTCCCCCTCTACTCTGCTCTGGTGAGACCTCCCTTGCAATACTGCCTTCAGCTCTGGGCCCCAACATAAGAAGGACATGGACCTGTTGGGGTGAGTCCAGAGGAGGCCATAAAGGTGATCAGAGGAATAGAGCACCTCTCCTATGAAGACAGGTTGAGAGAGTTGGGGTTGTTCAGCCTGGAGAAGAGAAGGCTCCAGGGAGACCTTATAGCAGCCTTCCAGTACCTAAAGAGGCACCTACAAGAAAGCTGGGGAGGGAGTTTTTACAAGGTCGTGTGGTGATAGGACAAGGGGTAATGGTCCTAAACTGAAGGAAGGAAGATTTAGATTAGATATTAGGAAGAAACTCTTCACTGGAACAGGTTACCCAGAGAAGCTGTGGTTTGAGCAACCTAGTCTGGTGGAAAGTGTCCCTACCCTTGCCAGGGGGGTTGGAATTAGACAGTCTTTAAGGTCCCTTCCAATCAAACCATTGTCCTTAAGGTCCTTTCCAATCAAACCATTCTATGATTCTATAATTCTGTGACTACTGGACTTTGATGTTCTAGAAAATCAGGTTGGAAGAGACTTCAGGAGAGCATCTAGTCATGCCCTTTGCAACCAGGAAGCATCTGCCATCTTGGAGGTGCTCTGAATGCAGATGAAACATGAAGCAACCTTGTGATTGCTCGTTTCAGAGCCACGCTGTGATTAGGCATAAAGCAATTTTTTAATGAAAGTGAGACATGAACTAAAGAGCGTTGAGAAAAACTGCATCTTAGTTCAGTATTCATTTCCTCAGCAGGTTTCACTATCCTCAAATTATTCTTGACAGAATAGTTCCAAGCATTTACCTCTTTTACACTGATAACGTTTTTATTTCATAACAAAATTTTTTATTCCTTACCCATATCACATCTGAAATATAATGAGATCTTTTACAGTTTAATTAGGATTGTTATAGAATAACAGGCTGCAAGTCTTACCATATGCTATAAGATACCATATAAAATCTGTATGCATACAGTATTTTGTTATCACATGATCAGGTAGGAAACTTAGGCTATTTATCTTTAAACTACTTGGGCAGTAAAGAAAGAGATCAAGAAATTCTTGTCTGCAAAGTGCCATAACAGTTATGTATTACCAAAGCGTTACAGTAAGGTCCATTTTGTGAACTGAAGAGAGGTTTCAGTTATGCATCACCTTCATGCAACATTCCTGTATCATGTTTGAGTATAACTATAGCAGTAGACTCATCCTTACATTGTATTAATGTTAATATTTTGTGTGTGCAAAGGTGTGCTTAGTTATTGTACAGTTCTGAATCATGTGGCAAAGTCCAGTCAACACTCTTTTGTGGATTTAAATGCAAATCAAGCAGTTCTGGCATTTAATTTTTATTAATCACAAAGTACTCCAAACTTTCTCAGAGTCTGATCTTTTCATCCTAAGCTTATTTGATCTTCATCCAAGTAACCAGCATGATTCAGTATTCTCCCAGGATATAATACTATAGTTTGCAAAGTGGTTGTTAAATGCATTAATAATTTCAATGGGATCATTAATAACATCTCTTGTCAGTGACCTAGCTTGGATAATAACTTTCTTGTGACTTGCATGAAGTAAATTTTTTCGGGGGGAGGAGTATCCTTTTCCAGACATTTCTAGATGTCTTTCAGTCATTTTCCAGTGACTGAAATAGCTTTTAACCATGGTATGTCTTGAGGTTTATGCATTCATTTCTAAGAAAATGTGATAATTGGTTAACCAACCATTCCTCTGCAGTTGGCCTGATTGCTTAACCTAACTAGTCCACCAATATTTGCTGTAAATAACAGTAATTATATGTATTTTTCATGATAATGTCATGTTGTTACAGACTAATTTAAGGCAACAATTGTCTATTGACACAAGTCATATAAATCTATTAAAATAGTATGACAAAGAGATCTCTTCTGGACTGAAAATTAATTTGGCGGAATTTCAATTTATAAGAGCAATGTATCATCATTGTTATTATTTTCATGTCAGGATATTCACCTGATTGCAAAGGGTAAGTCTCTGGCTGTTGGCATACCATTAAGAACCCCAAAATGCACTGTAACTTGGAGAGAGACATTAATCATCTTTGTCTCCCTATTTACCCCTGCCAGTTTGGCAGATCACTGTCTTGCAGCATTCGTCTTGCAGATCACCACATCCTCCTGCAACAACAGTAAGCTATGTCTGTACATCTCTATGTTCTCTATATTGCACTCTCTTGTTTTCCACATGGAGAATAAAAAAAGTCCAACTACTTGTTGGCCCTGCAAAGAGATTGCCACTGTTCAGACAAGCATCACTCTTCTTCCAGCTTTACCTACCTTGGTATGATGTGTAGCAATGGAGCCAAGGACCAAGGGGACATCCTTTATGCAAGAAAGCAGGCTAAGAAAAAATTTCAGTTATGGAAACAAAAATATAGCCTAATAAAACAATGAGAGGGAAATCCTTGCCAAACATTGGCATAACTCATTAGCAACCAATTCCATAAGTAGTTGCCTCTGTGCATTGTCTGGTGTGAGAAAGTCAGTTTTCACTGTCGTAGGAAAATGAGAAAATCCTAAGGTATATCTGCTTATAACTGTCCTTCCTTGAAACATGTTCTGGTTACTCTTCTCTGCTGTCTCCTTCCATATGATACATTCAGTGTCGTATAGCTGATAAGCAAGATTTATTATGTATTAGAAGCAACAGTCCCCCCTTTGACTCTTTTGCACATTTGTTGAAAGTGCAGAATGAGTTCCATAGCAGTAGACTACAATGTTTACTATGGCTGGTGTTCTTTGGACAGCAAATGAAGCAGCTAAGTTAACCTGAAGCTAATTATATGTGCAGGACCTTTAATTTTACTGCATGTCTTCTGTCTTTCTAGAACTAGAAATTTTAATAACATTTTTCAGATGCATATTGTTATTATTGGAGTTTTGGGGTGTTATCCTAAACGTGGAGTTATTATTCTTCAGTCTGTTCCCTAGGTCATGTTAGAGTCACCCATAAGAATCTCCACCTTCGTTCAGTAACCAGTGGGTGTAACTGAGCTGGTTGTAACAGCTGGGGAATGCAGGCATTCGTACAATGACTATGTCATTGTATGCATTGGCATAAGCATCACTCTAGGAACTTTGCCCTATTGCGCTTACCCTCTTCCCTTACCTTTCCCAGAAGAAAAAAAAAGTCCACCGTTGGCTAGTTTGGTGATTGCTTTACTCTTCTGAAACATTATAGTGAAGCAAGGCCTAAACACAACAGAAGGGTCCTCAAATTGCTACAGGCAGAATTTTCCAACAAACTCCAGCTAGGACAATGATTAGTAGAGAGGAAAGGAGACTGTTTGATCTGGCCTTGTGTTATATAGTCCCTATAGGTGTTGCTGATTAACAAGATACTAATTATGCATTGTAGCTTCAGTCCTGTGAAGTCCTGTGTTCGATAACTTTAATCCATCTTCACGTGAAGGCAGAGCAGGTAAGTACTTACCTCCTTTCTTCAGATGAGAGGCTGAAACTTACGTTGTTACCATTACAGAATCATAGAAATTAAAGATGGAAAAATTTTATTAGATCATCTACAGTAGTTCATCATCTTGCCAATACAAGCATTTTACTATAGAACAATGACTCCTTGCCCAAAGCCGCAGAGAGAATCAATGTCAGAGCCAGGATTAAAACTCAAGGAGTTTCTGGCTCCCTGCCCTCTACTCAGACAGCAACAGCATACTGCAGCAAAGCTACATTGTCCAAACATTAACAAAAAACAGCAGGGATGATTTGATTAATTCAAATTTGCTGCTAAAAGGCCTGTAGTGGTTATGATTAGCCCTTGGGCCCTCATCAGGCTTAGACGGCTGTGTGTGATAACTTTCCTTTTACCAGTATATTACCTAGAAGATCTTGAAGTGATATGTGTTCTTGAGAAACATGCAATTAAAACACTACTTCAAGTAAATCCCTATGAATATGTGGACCAGCATCTTTATGCTAAATAGGTCAGACTTAATCCTCTAAGCTCTCGAAAGCAGGGGCTGTGTTTTCAATATGTCCATACTGGACACTCTTAACAGTACAGTGATATAAATTAGTAATAATTAATGTTTATTTATTGGACATGAGACCTAAAGTTAGAAGTTATTTCTGAGGTGTAGCTTCACTTGTTCGCAAGCAGTTGCACCATGATAGTTCTATATGCTCAGTATTTGTGAGTGTCAGTTGTTCTATATCCCACATATATTTGCAAGGATGAGTATTACATGAGATGTGCTTATTATTGTTATTATTATTGCGTAGCACTCAGTATATACATTTCTATAGATGCTCAGGTAGCTTCTGTAGAAAGAACACTTAAAAAGTCAATATTTACTGCACAGATTGATTTTCACTTCAACACCAGACTTTTCACATACACATTTCTACCATAAAAGTATTATTATTGGGACTGGAAACACTGCCTAGTTTTAAAGTTTTCAGATGTGTTTCCTTATAAAATCTTGTTTTCAGTAGCTGAACTGTAACTATTTAAGGGAACTTTTCAGTGATATGTATCTATCTCAGACAGGATTTTTTTGGAGAAAATTTTACTCTGAATAGTCCAGTTATTTCTGAGAAACCAAGAAAAAATTGCAACTATTTTAGTGAGAAGATTTGAACCTTTGTGTTTTAGAGCAGGGATATAAAATTTGTCAAAATATGTTCTTTATGTTGGATGTCTGTTTTCTTCCTATTTTGAACAAAAATTTCAGGATGTCATGAGTTATTCTGTCAGCTGTTTTTCTTCACTTAACTTCTACCCACTTAAGAATGAATCTTTCCACTGGTCTGATTCTGTTTACTCTTGAACATGAAGGTTTTTACCTCTTCAGTGCTCTTTTGGTCCTTCCCCAGTTGTCAGATGACTTCTCAGACACTAACAAATGACACTAAGTGTTGAGTTTTACATTGCATTTTAGCAGGAATCTGAGAATGAGTGGTTACATGCTGTGGCAATGCAGAAGATAATGAGAATTAGCTCTCTGCATGTAGCTGACGTTGTGCTTTCACAATCACTTGAAGATGATCTAAGTAGATACTTCTGCCAAAAGTGGTGACCTCACCTATCCCCAGACAATGGTGGCATATTCCTGCTTCTCGACTTTTAGAGAACTAATCCAGATACAGTCTACTAACTCTTTGGCAGAATTTGTTTGCTGACACTGTAGCCATGCAGATGCTAGCACAGGAGTGGGAGTAACACCGTTTGCCTACAGCAGGGATAGGGAATGCTAGCTTATATAGTCAGCAGATGAAATTATCTTAAACTGATAATTACTAGCAGTCATATCCTCCTCACCTTTCTACTGACTATATATAATCTTTGAATTCAACCAACATTCGGTTAGTATAGGGATTAGTTGATAAAACATGAATGCTAAACATCAACAACTTTTGACTAAGCCGTTAGCAAACTTTATCTGCTACTGGAAAATTATTAGGGATAGTCATAGAGATTTTATTGTATGCCTGTACTTTTATTGAATTACAGACCACCTGATTTACACATATAATTTGACCAAGAAGGATGGAATTCATTTTACTTAACTTCAGATGTCTGTAATGTAAACATTGAAAACCAAGCTGACCACCTAGGCTCCCTTTAATCATCAACGAAATGTTATTGGGACTTCTAGATTGGGACCTGTTTCAAAGGATTAACTATGCTCTATAAATGCTTACCTTTCCATACTGAGTAAATAAAAAATTAATCCTCTGAAGATGAGTAGTCACACAACAACATGTGCACTCTTACACGAGATGAAGTCAACCAAAAAGCCTAACCATCTAATCCGGTAAACTCAAGGACTGGTGAGGCAAGGAGATCTGGTTAGAGACTGGAAGTTGTTGGCAAATTCATGATGCAGCTGGGAATAAGTGGGGCTGAAGGCAAGAACAACCAGTAAAAGTAAACTACCAGCTCCCTTCCTCTTCCAAATGATAGTGGTCTGTGCCATGCAGCAAGATGTATCAGCCCTGCTCATGACTCGTGTGAGTATCAAAATAGTGCAACTTGACAGATGTTGCCAATTTCATGCTTTGCTGTTCTAAAAACATTGGTATTTATTCAAAGTCAAGCACTCAAAAGTGAGACATGCCGTTAAATTCATCTCTAGAGGATCATTATCCATGCTACACTGACCATGAGATGGAGATCTCAGGTGGGAGTTTACACTGTTCCAGTTCAAGATCAGCATATTTCCCTGAATTTAAAGGTTGTACATGCTTATTTAAAAAAACAAAACCAGATACGCCTGAAAGAATTAGATCAGTAACTTCTCCCCATGTTCCAAGTGGAGGAAAAAACAAAAAAATAAACACATTTAAGTCAGTCAAGCATGCTGTTGTACTGCTACATGCAAATAGCTTGAAAGGATATAAACAAATAGAAAATATTTTTTAGAAAAACCCAAAATTTTAGAAAAAAACCCCAAACTGTAAACTGTAAATAACTGTTTCAAAGAGCTTTTTAAGTATTTTTGTTTGTTTTGAAACTAAATCTGACATCTAACTGTGTACAGTAATATCGTCATGCTTTGTTTGGTGTTATGTATTATGGACCAACTGAATCAGAGATCTATCTACATAATAAAAATTAGATACATTTTAAGTATTTATTGAACTGAGGCCAAAGCAGTAATATTCATATACAATTCAATTAAATTATGTTTTAAATATAAAAAATAGAAGTATATGAACTGCAATTGAGTAATAAGTAAGAAATAAACAGCTAGATTTCCAGCTGGGCATTTACAACCTTTGGCATGTAACTAACGGTAACTTCAGTGAGATTTAAGTGGCTAGGTTAAGCACTATTCATAGCAGCATGAGGCATGAGAACAACTTCAGCGTACGAGAACAGGGGATGGTCCATCTGTAAGTTTCACATACTGTGAATTCCCTGGCTCCAGTTGCAGATCATACCATTGTTTCTAAACAGCTCTGAGATTCCTCCCTGTGTCAGTGCAAAGCATTGTTAAAGTTTAATACTACTTCTGTGCTGCTCAGTTTTTAGTTTTCTTGGCATACTCCACTGAGGAAAAGGAATGCTTAGGGCTAAAAATGAATAACTTAGAGTAGGTCCTTCTATTACTAGGCCAAATTCTGAGTCCTTCAACTGAGCAGGACTCCCACTAACTTGAGAGGAACTTTTGTTCAATTGACTGCATAACTTGAATCATTGTCCCACGTTAACCTCTGGTAACTAAGATAGTCTCATTGTAAGATACATAGGGAAAGCCATCTTAATCCTGAGGAGCTGAGTCTAAAAATGGGTCACTAACAGCCTTCTTCTAAAAGAGCTTTTTTGTCCTGGCTTCAGCTTGATTTAATATTATCAACTGCTGGTAATGCAGAGTACCTCTTTTATAGTAGCTGAGGGTTCGTTTTTCAGTTACTACTGCTACATTCTGGGAGAGCAAGAGTAAAATTCCTGATTGTTTTTCAGTAAAAACAAAATCTAGTTGGAAATCACTTGCATATTCTTGCAAGATGATTGCTTTTGCTTCCTACCTCAAATTCTCTGTAATTTAGCATGAGCAAGCCAGTAGGAAATTTTGTTTTGCTGCACTCAAGGATGGTTGCATTTCACTGATGGATAAAGCAGGGGTTTCTCCATCCAATTCTGTTTATGACAGTTAGTAAACTATGATCTGGAATATTTCGGGAAGAAAGGAAGAGTGCTGTAAGAATTATGGCTTTAGAGACTATTTTCTAAGGCTTCTAGTCTGACTGCAAGCCTTGTTACTTTGCTCTCAAAGCAGAAGGACCTTATGGGACAACTATCATTAACATTTTTATTACTTAAGAGACTTATTATTAAAAGAACGTAAAGGAGAAAAACAGCCACCTCCTTGTCAAATGTCAGCTTTTGTGACAGTAAGGGTAAGATTTTCAGAAGTCCTCAAATTTACTTTACAATATGTTTTTTC
>NW_009593039.1:0-78489 GCF_000690535.1 Cariama cristata | reverse complement strand
CAGCAGGAAAAATTGTCTTAACTTGGATGGAATTTAGACTAGAATGTAAAAAAATCATTAGACATATCAGAGAAACAGAAAATTTCAACTTACATTGTCATTTGTTGGTCTCACATACTGACATTTATGGAAATATTTCCATTCTGTTTTTCATTGCATTGTGACTGAGGTTATCACAATCTTATTCTAAATCGTATCTTAATAACCTTAATAACTTAATAATAGTGTTAAGCCCCTTTTGATGGATTTAGGAAAAATCATTTAAGAAGTATCTTTTTCATTCAATGACTTAAAGTGATGAATAATTTCACCATAAGACTTTTAAGTTATTTTTTATCATCTTGATAATCCAGAAGATGCACCTTATTTTTATTCTCAATTTGTCATGCTTCAGTTTCTAGCTATTAGTTCTTGATATTTATCTTTTTTAATTAAAAAATCAACAAAACCACTATTGAAAGTCTTGACACTATTATCAGGTGACCTAGTTATTTTCTCTTGGATAAATTAACTAGAATAATTTTCCACACCATGATTCATTCTTATTTTGCTTTCCTGAGCCCGACACAATTTTAAATGGACATAGGAATTACGCACATTATTCCAGTAATGACCTCATTGGTGAGCATCATGTGTAAAAATTGCTACAAAATGCATTATTCAAATACTATTGTGATAGGGGCCAGATAGTACCTAGCTACCCTGATAGATATAAAAGCTGTAATAACATTCCATTCTGACCTTCTCTTTGGTTTTGGTTCCTGTGGTTCTACGCACTCACCATGTTCTTTTTACTTTGAGTTTTGGTTGTTCCAAAACTGTAAAGTGAAACTCATCTCAGCCCACAGTTCTTCCCCTTCTGCCCCCTCAATTTTGTGCTGAAACTATGCAAAAATGTGCATTTTTGTTATTTTTATTTAAACACAAAAATAGTTTGGCGTATCTGTGCTGAAAACTGGGTCGTGGCTTGTCCGGAATATTTGCATCCCTTTCAAGGAACTTTGGTTGTACTTAGGGCTTGTAATGAATTCTGAATTTAACAGTTTCAGGTGGCAGGTGTGAACATTGTCCTGAGTTAAATGACTATGCTTTTTAATGTTTCAGAATATGTTACTGTAAATTAATTCCTATTCATTTTCTTCTGGAAAGTTACTGATTGAAGTGAAAAGTTAAAATATTTTTGTATTTGGAAAGTGACAGATTGAATACAGTTCATTTAAATTAAATTAATGCGAAAATGACTCCATAGGGGATCAAACTGAGGTCTGTTTTTCAACATTTGTGATAGTGATTTCCTCAAGACACTTCCTTATGCAAATTGGGTTCAGCATGGTCAGGCTGAGGACTCGCAACAGCATCACATTAATTTAACAAGAAATCGTGCGTCAGCAGAGTAGCAGTTACAGCATGGGAGGATGTTCTCTGCTCAAAGCAAATATAAGGTCATCCAACATGAATGTTCAGACACATGGTTGAATTATAGAAGCTTTTTTCAGTCTTCGTACCTGAAATTATGTATCCTCTCAGCCACTCAGTCATATATTAATAAAACCTAGCTTAAGTCTCAAGGAAAAAGGTTATATTGCCTTGCGTATGAAGAAGGCTAAGAAAACCAACATAAAATGTCACAGAATTTCAACTGATGCAAGGTAACTTGGTTGTCTATATGCCTGTAATGCAGACTGCAGTTAAAAAGTATCTGTCTTGTGGCATCTGTTTAGTAGTATGAAACTTTCGGTAAATGAACCCCAAGTCTTACATGAAATTTAACAAAGACTGCAAAGTTTTTTGAGAAATAGCCTGGATTGCCAACAAATATGGGACAATTTATTCTTTGGAGGAGAACTGTGTAAAGCCTGCCTGTTTCAGTTAATTTTTGGTTTTGATCGACTGCAAACCTATAAGCTTAAATGAAAGGGAAAAACTTTTCTTTGGCAACCGTTCAGTCTAGCTCTGAAATCTGAATTAAACTGGACTTCATAGGAAGTGTAGGTTCCATACTTTATCTCTAAATGTGAATCGGAGAATGATAATGACTTTGTACTTTTGTCATCTTCATTCTGAGTATGCATGACAGAAGGACAGCTAAAACAAAGCTGTCAGTTCATTTATGTTATTTTTATAAATAGACAGTAGTATGTTTACAAGTATTCAGTTTCTTTAAGGAGTAAGGAAATCAAACCTTAGAAATGTACTTTGAGTTGATAGTAATCACCACAACTTCAAAATAGCACCAAGGGATTTAATAAAGGGAGTCCCATGTATATCAGTTTCTATGTCTTGAAATTAAAATACAAATTTCAGCCCAAGAAGTATGAAGCTGTTATTCAAATACTCATGCATAGTTATTTCAAAGAACATAATCACAGGTTACTGTATTTTATGCAGAGCAATGAAGTTCAAGAAACTTGGAATTACTCAGCAAGTTGTGAAAGTAACTCATGGTCTGAATTTTTGGAAAGCATGAATCAATACCTGAACAAACTTTGGGGGTCAGTCACCACATAATCTGCTATGATTAAATCACTCGTGCTCCTGTGAAGTCCAGTGGAGGGGTTGACAGCATCAGGGTACCTAGTGGACCTAATCCAGCTGTTACTCACTGACTTAAAACCAGTGTAGAACATGAAGCCAAGGCTCTGTGTAATTTATTTTTTTTTTGTTACATTTTTGGGAGTGTGGAAAAATTGCAAGTCACCTGACTTAGCAATACTTATGAAAACCCTTATGTAGATGCCCTTATGTCAGCAAAATATATGTTTGTTCATGTAAATACAACTCAGAATGTAGTACATCTCATAGACAAACTACTGAAGTATGGAGTATTTGCAGTGTTGCGGGAATTACTCATAATATTTGCTAGAATGATTCAAAGGCTGGTCAAACCTAAGTGGAAATCCTGAATATTTTTCAACTCATTATAGCAAACATACAAAAGCTTTCAGTGTTCCAGAAAGCAGACACTCTTCAATTTAGCAAGCATAAGACATAGGTAGCGCTAAATAAAACATGTGCATGTTTCTCTGTTGCTCTTTCCTCACAGCTTCAACTCAAACTGATGTTAAGTGACACTCTTCTTGTGTATCAGAGAAAAACCTCCTTCTGTAGCTAATTTTCTGCTTTTAATTGCTTCTTGAGCTCATCTCTTAACCGGTTATTACTTCTTCAGTGTCCTTTTTGTTGAATCTCATTATTTTCACCAAATGATCACATCTTCTCCATTAGAGATCCATTGCTAGTTATCAACCCATTTTGCAGCATTTGTGTTTTGGCTGCTATCTTCAGCATATTCAAATATCAGTCACCAAGATCACCTGTTCACTCAGTCCAGACTTGTATACGTGACACAGGTTAGTCCACTAGTCATGTGACTCCCAGCAAATGTCTCCAAAAGAAATTAACTATCTGAAGTTCGGGAACATGAATCACAAAGTTAATTAGGTAAAGGGAGGCATGCATTCTATTATTAAAATTTAATACAGAGATCTGGTTTATTTGTCGTATAATCTTCCACTCCATGAGAAGGTTTTGTCAGCTCTAGTTTAACTGGCAAACCCTGCCCAGTGTAGATGAATGCCAAATTTTGTGCTAACCCTTGTAAACCAAAGCCATCATGTTTCATGTAGCTCTCTTCATATCTGCTATAATACCTAAACAAAATGGGGTGAGTTGAGGACAGAGTTGCAGCCCTAACTCTGAAATTCCTAGCTTTTGTGGGCTTAAGTCATACTCTTAATGTTATTTGAAAGTATTTTTTTGTGGTTTAATATATACTATAACTTGTTCTTTTGTGACAACTGGATTTATACTGGCTTCATCCCTAATACCACTGGAAACTGGAAGCAGGTCATAGTGTGAGCCTGTCTTCCAAATATTTTAAACAGAAAGTCACCATTCTACACTCATTGCTCTTGTTCTCCAATAAAAATTCAGTGTTTTGGATTAATTATAATGATACCTCTTATGTCAATATCGTATCCAACTTGAAGACTATTTGTCCTCCTGAATGTTAAAGGTGAACAAATGAACAAAAATATCTTTGTGCTTTTTCTCCTTTCTTTTTTATTCATATGAAAAGACCTGGGTTTAATGAAAAAAGGGGTGTTTTTTTACACTAGAAATTCTTTTCTTGTCTTTTAATTTGATTGTCCTTGGTTGATTCCATAGTTGCTCTATTCTATGTTTGAACACTTTAATGCTACAGGCTGCATCCATGTTGACAAAAGTCTACCTGTCTCTACCTGTCTTCATATTAAAACTATAGGCATTAGTTGTCTGAATAACATTACATCACATAGTAAAATAAGTTCCTGTTCACATGTGAATGTTGACATAAATCCTGTGTTGAAGTCCTGCCTCCTCAATACTGCTCAGGTCACAGATCTGAACTCTATTGCTGGAAGTCAAATCACTTCTAGCAGAATGCTCTTCCTCCCACATATGTACATGAATTTTTGAATTTTGAAAAAAAATTCCTCTTCTTCCCACACCAATCCTATGTAGGATTGACTGCCTGCAGAGCAAAATATGTAGCAAACCCAGATGCTTCTTCCTTGAGGAAGAAGATGCTGGATCTTCTCCTGTATGGATAGAATCCAGTTTCATGAGAACCAAAGGAATGGAGACATCTGTGGTAGAAAATGAGTGAGAGGAACAGAGGAAGGGCAACTGGAGAAAAAAGATAAGATCTTGAAGAGTTCATGGGTACTACTTGTATCCCTATACAAACAGAGAACAGGAAGTTCCAAACCCAAGCTGCACCCCACCACCATACCATATGCTGTTTCCCTCTCAGGAGTGATTTTTATGGTCACGTCAACACAACATGAGTAAGGACTGTCACTGAAAAAGCAGTCTCTCCCTTCCCAGCCTTCTGACTGTATGTTCCTGTCCTGCCAACTCCTCTTTACACGCATTAGGGAGGGACCATTTGTTCAGTAAGTCAGCTCAGTGAACTAATCTGATTGCAGACGGACCCTTTTTGGCTACCTTTTTTACTACCTTTTTCACTACCTTTTTCACTATCTTTTCCCATGCCAACTTGCATATGGCTTGGACTAAAAAAGTATAGAACTTCACTCTCTGTTGCAATGATATAACTATATAGATGGCCTTTTCCTGTTTGTTTCAATGATTTGTTTACAGTGCAGCACCATAAACAGCTGAGATAAGAATGAGGGGGAAGTGGACAGGAATGTTGTAATTTTATTTCACCACTGAATGAACTGTAGTATTCACATTCATACAGCATTCATTCATATGACATGCATATCGCCACAAAGAGAAGCTGGATAAAAGGAAGTATTCCAGAGACAGAGAGATCAGAAAAAATCTTGAACAGCTAATCTGCTGTCTGACCAAAAAACTTTGCTGAAGTGACTTTTGTAACTCAAAAGCTTTTGTGGTATATCCAGAAAGCCAATAAACATTGACTTATTTTTGGAAAGTCAACTGTTGTTGGCAAATTACTTGAGTCTTTATCTTTTCTTAAAGGTGCAAGTCAGCATTTCAAAGCAGATTGAGACAAGACATTTTAGGAGCTGTGATTTTCAGGCCGTTCTCAAAAGATCTGGAAGACCTCACACCTTGTGCCAACCATTGACTAAAAGGGATTGCTCAGAACACCATGTAAGGGCTATATTTGCAGGAGAAATCCCTTTTACACAGATTTGGGTCTCAGCTCAATACTGTCCAACTTAATTAAGGAGCACTTAAGAAAGCTTCATTTTTTTCAGCTGTTTTAAGTTTTTTTCCTCCATTAAAATAAACTCTCTTTGTTGTTTAATGTAGCTTTCACTTTGCAGAATATCTGTAATAAGGAGGAGAAACAATGCCTTTTTGCTATTGAAAGTCAGAGTTGTGAAATATGATCGTAGGCATTTGGCAGATTAAGTGTTAACTTTTTGTCATCTTATTGAACACCAATTTTTTTTCACCTATTCTGAGCCACGTGCTTACCCCTTTTAACACCTACTTGTACTTTTCTTACAACGCAAAGAAGTCAAGTTCTTTTGTTTAATATGGGGGAATTCCAAACACATATAAAGCTGTTATATTGAACCACATGTTACCAGACCTATTTCTTCCACCTTTCTTCCTTTACGGGAGCTAACAGAAGTGTACATGGGGCTCTGGCAATCCCAGACTGAGAAAAATAGCTTCCTAGTAACATCAGTGCAAGCTACATCAAACTTAAGTGTTTCATCCGTATGGTTTTGCTGGGAACAGCAAAAGTTCACAAGACTCTGAATTTGCCAAAAATAAGGTGACATCCCAGTAAAGAGGACTTCTGCCCAGATTCTCAAAGTTGAAAGACCTCACCAAAACTACAGTGGTGATATTGTGGTAGGTGAATAGTAGCAAGGTGGTTGTCGTGCTCCTTCTCCAGGAGACAGATCCTCTCTTTATTATTGTTAAAGATATTAAAATATGTACATGCATCTTGTTTCCATTTTTTGGGGCCAGACTCTGTGTAGCAAAAGGAGTTTATGTTTGCTACCTCAAAATACAATATGGAGGAATGTGTATATGTATGTATACATGTACAACCACCCGTAAATGTGCACAAACACAGAGGTTAATTTTAATTTACTTTAAAATGCATAAGTGTATTTGTGAGATGGAAACTAAGAAAATCCATAATAAGATGGAATGAAGTCCCAGAATGTCCTAAGATTTGAGAACAGAAACCAGTTTTCCAAGCCTTCATGTATGGAAATACCGGATGAGTCAATGGGTGTTCTCCATGCTAGGAGCTTCCAGGGCTACTTTCTTAATGTCAGCAGCATTACTTTATAACTTGGTTTTAAAGACCACCCACTACCCACAGCCACCTCTGATTTAACTGGAGCTTTGAATGCTCAGTACCCCTGAAACTGGGCTTATGGCTTCCATTGTACTTCAGGAAAGGCAGCCACACAAAAACAGTTTAGAGAAATTAACATCTGGCATTTGGGTTAATGTAAGATTTGCTCAAGGTGACAATTCCTGGTAAAAAATTACACTGGAGAGGAAAAACAAAAAAGAAAGAAAACCTGACTTACTCATAGTGTAATAACACTGTGCTTTTAAAATGCTTTTAACCACAAACAGTTTGGAGCAACCAACTACAATCTATTAAGTTTCAGCTCACAGGGATTTTACTTTTTCCTCAACCCTTTCTTGTACATCATGTAAGTATTTTTAGGAAATTCACAGTTCTTACTGAATTTAAAAGAAATATCTAACTTTATGAGGAGAAACCAATATCCATTACTTCTAAGGTAGACTTTGGAAACTGAGGAGATTTTTCATGATTAAAGCATATGTTCTATAGTAAATTGTTTTTCTTTGTCCTTCTGGGAGTTATTTAACTTTAACTTCAGGGACAAATTCAGTCTGATTTATACAAGTGTCATTATGTAGAATACTGGAACTTTTGTCACGTTTCTTGCTTTGGGATGAGTAAATTAAGCAAAAGTTGCCTTAGAGAGTATATCTATCCAGAGCAAGTATTTTTTCAATAACTAGCTTATATGTGAGAGATTTTTACATATAATATACATTTATGCTTCTTGAATTATGTAATATAAGCAATATTTTAATACTATACTGGTACTTATAACCACAGTAACTTTTTCTTTATCCGTATAGACCTTTCTGGAGTTTCAGTGAGAACTGAAACCTGTTCATATCAATAGTGACTGAGTTAATCTATTTTTGCAAATTAATAAAAAAACCCAATGAAATTCTTATTGGAATAACATCCCCACATATTTTTCCATCTCAGTTTTAGAATGTGGTTATTTTTTCTGATGTGCAGTAGACTATGTTTGGATAATCTGTTTGGGAAATCAAGAAGCAATGAAATCTAATGACTAAATCCTACTTTTAATGGATTTACTGGGGTAGCCCATTATCTGCTATTCTATTTTTGTAGATTTATTAAATATTTTATGCAGAAACCTTATTTGATATTGTATCTGATTACGTTAAGATAGCAGTCCTTGTGTTTAGGAATAGAAGTATGCTTAATGGCTAAAAGCATTCTATAATGCTTCTTGGAAGCCAATTAAAGACAATTAGTGTTTGTTTTGGGACTGTGATGATTTTAAGCCTTATTAAAGGATTCACCTAGTATTATTCCTCTCACCTTTTGGTTATGCAGGATATAAACAACTGAATCATTCACAAGATGAAATTTATTAATTAGATTTTATCATGGTTGCTGTCAAAACAATATTCAATGATGCCAGAAGAGATGGGGATGTGAGGGTGAGGACTGGGCCTTTCTTCACACGAAGTAAAATATGGCCTTCATGTAACAAGTCTGAGATGACAGGAACAGAGGAAGAGAAAGGAGCTGTTTGGTGTACCAAGTGTCAATAGTATAGTACCTGGGAAAAGTACTATATGCAGTAGGAACAGGAGACAGATCTAGCTTGGGAGCCACTTCTGATTTTGATACCTAATTTAGAACAAAACTGTTTTCAGCTTGGGCCTGGTAGCTAACTGATGGAAGATTTAAAAGGAAATGTAAGTACTAGAAAAGCAATACTTGGAAGCATTTTTGACTACTTCTTTTGCCAGAAGAATGTCCTTAGACTTGGTTTCTATTTCACGCAAACATTAATAGGATATAATTTGCGATGATGGGCATTGTGCCAAGTTTATAATTTGGGGATGTGCTAGAATCTGTTTCTTTCAAGGTTGGCTGCAACTATTGTTTTATGAACTGGATAATCTAGCAATAATTATCAGTGTCACATAAATGGAAGGCTAGCTCTTCTCCCACTTCAAGAAGCTGAAACAGTGTTAGCCTGATGCAGAACAGTCATATGTCATCTGTACTATGCATTCCACTTGAAAACGAAGTAAGTGTATTTTTGAGTTTTAGAAATAAATTAGTAACTCAGCTCTCGCACAAAACGCTCTTGATCTCAATGGAAATGCTCTGCATAACAAAGTGGATGGATCTTAAGCCTTCGGGCTTCCCATCTGCTTTTCTAGGGATAAATTCAGACAGAGGTTTGTATGTTTGATACAGGATCTACAAACAATCAGGAATTGGCACCCTCTGCAGCATTCTAAACTCTCCAAATTAAAGCTGATGCTGGGAAAAAACCACAAGCGTGTATTAGAGTAAATTATTTATACTACTGTTATTTAGTGTATTAATAAAGTAATTTTACTAAAATTCTTCTAGTAATGAAGATATTCTAGAATATGACATTGTCTTGTAGTTCATGGAGCTTGGCATATTGAAGAATGAAGCCAAAAAACTTATTTTGGAATGCTTTGGAAGCATGGCATGTGCAGAGTGTCATATTAATGCTATAAAGCTTATCAAATATCTCTAAGATATTTCCAGAAGCTATTTTCCTTTGTAAAAAAGGTAGTAAAGGAAGATTTTCTGCTGGTAGTGAGGTTACTGGGGAAAGGGGAAAGTTCATGGACTCAGGGAGTCTGTCAGGGTGATTAACCTCAGTTGCCAAAGGTGATTCATGGTCTTTTTTCTCTGAGAAATAACCCATACTGATTTAATTAGATTAAAGAGATCTGGCAGACTATGATCTTAAAACTGTCTGTATCAACCCTTATGGATGAAAAGTTGACATCATATATTCCAGAATAGGACAAAAGACTGTATTAGACAAACAGACAGGTGGAAAGAACTGAAGTAATTTAATCAGGCTCACCAATATTTCTATATGGATTCCTCAAGTAGGAGATAATTGCCTGCCTGATAAACTAGATCTGCATAAAAGTTCTTCATTGCTTTATGAGTTGTTTTCTCTGAAGCTTTCATTGTTCTAAGTAGGTGACAATTAGCATCATTACAGATGACTCTGCAGTTATTAGTCCTGGCGTTGTCCCAGTGAGAACATGGATAGAAGTTCCTCCTTGAAGTCAGGTTTGCAGAGATCAGCTCAGAGACCCACAGCCTCAATCTCCTCCTGGATGGAGAGAAAATAAAGGACACCTTACAAAAAAATTGTGTCATTTCAAGGTTTTAAGACTTAAATAGGAACAACATTAAACTCAGAAACAGAAAGAGGCACTCTAGGACACACCAATCCATGAGGAGTTTGTGAAGAGGAAAGACAAAAGGTTAGACGGATCTTCAGTGTGCTGAATGTGCTTCACAGTTTTTATAGAAGAATATAACTGATCTGTGCTTAACTCAATTTAAACTTTTACTTTGTGGTTGACCTTTTCCAGATTAATGACAGAGTTTCAGTGGTAGGACACAGGAGACGTGCCAGTTACAGTGATTAAATAAAAACATTAAGAGAAACTATATGTATTGTTGCCTAGCAGAGAAACAAAACATTTTTTCCTGAAAGCCACATGAACTTATTTTCCAGGTCTTAAAAACGGCTGTGCATTGGCCATCAATAGAAAGGAACTGGAAGAGAGAGGTGGTTTGTAGTAGTTGTGCTTTGGATAATGATGATTATTATTATAATATCTTCAGATACTTTTTATATGAAAATAAATATTAAATTTGGAAAATAGTGCCGGATCATTAAGGTCACCCTCCGGCTAGATATTTTAAAACGTGTTTCACATTACTGACTTTAATTACTGTCTTTTTAAGAGCTTTCTACCAATTTCCAGATGTTACCTCAAATCCAATATGGATAAATGAAGACTCTAAATCTTTTCCCTGTTAATCCTTTTTACCTTCTTTCTAATCAGTATGAATAATGCTAATCTGTTTACTAAGTCCCAGAACTCAGGCATAATCTTTGAGTTGGGCTTTATTCCAGATCTTCACATCCAGGCTCTTCATGTGTCTTTGTCATCTGAGGCCTCCGTTCTGGGCTGGGATGAATCTGTCTCTGAACAAGCCTGTCTGTGTAACCTAACTATATATAGACAACAAAAGTAAATTGTTTGGATTAGGTAAATTTTTAGCAGGATGTAGTTGGATAAAGTGAATCCCCATATGAGATGATGAGGGCCTGGATCGAGGATTTAGCAACATGGAAGAATAGAAAAGGTGGAATATGAAAGATGATCTGGAGAAGGAACTTTCAGGCATAGCATCATTTTGAGACAACTGGACAAAAAGGTTGTTTTTATGCTGTCTGGAATGAATAAAACCTGCTTCTTTCCTTTTTTTCCAGAAGAAAGGCGGATCTATGACTTTTACTCTCTTCAGAACAAAATTAAGGTACGTTTGTTAGAGAAATATTACTGAGAAGAAGTTGCCCAAAGTGTGAGTATTCAAACAACAATGAGCTTTGAAGATGACAATGAAAACCACAGTGTTTATACTAGACAAGGAACGGCTGCAGTAAACAAAACGTCAGTCAGAAGATCCTGTGAACTTTTGCTAGTAGAAGGAATGGGCTGAATGTGACAGTTCATATTCTCTTCAGTCTGTGAAGACTTGGAGCTGTAAGACTAGGCTACCACACATGAAGATTATGCAGTGCTTATGGCCTAGTAGGCGCACTTATTTTCCCATGATTTTGGAGAATTGCTTTTCAATCAATCAATTATGTAAAGGAGCAGGGCAATTCACTCCTTTTGGTAACACTGGAAGTTAATAATCTGTCAATGCAGATGTTTTCATTTTCGAAATATGAAGGCATTTGGCATATGAACTGTGTGGATTTTTGTTTGTTTCATGTCTATGACATACAACATCTGAAACAGTGTGTGATAGAGAGAGGGGAGAAAGTCCTCTAGTTTGCTCATGTTTTGTATTTTAAATGTTCTCATATTTCTGTGTGAAAAGAGCAGGGCTTTTAATAATCACTTTTTTCTTTTAAGCAGGAAGTAATCAGTTGAGTTATCCTCTCATTTCTTTGAAACTTGATTCCAAGATCAGCTATACTTTCCTGAAGATCTTCAGGTAGCTTTCTTCTTTTCTTTTTATTTTAATTTTGGGTGACTGTTCTGTCTTCTCAAAAAAACTGATGGTAAGCATACTATCAATAGTGGTGCGCTTACCAGGCTGAAGATGTAGTTGCTGTATCCTTTATGGAGGTATCTCTAGAATGTCTTCATACAAGGAATATATCTAGTTTGCATTCATACTATGAATATATTTAGTGTACATCAATGTATCTTGCCACTGGGTGTTGTACTTCTTTCTCAAGTGGAACTTTTTCTACTCTAAAATTTCCCCACCAATACAGCAGAGGTGGTTCTAGGCTGACAGAGCCAGAGACTTCAATTTCTTCAGGGCTATGCATATAAGGTATTCATTTGCATTTTGCAGATTATTTTTTGTTTAGCTTATATGGACTCAAATTACAGTTAAAGTGGATTTTTATTTACTTGAAAAAGGGCTATGAATGTTAATAGGATATGTAGATTACCTGAGTGAATATAATTTCTTCAGGCAGACAAGGCACATAAGTATATTCCATGTTTCCAGACATTTTTCTACTTCTCTGGCAATTTGACGTATAAAGTTCTCATCTGCCTCTTTCAAACTTACTGGCCTCCACCACACTGTGATTAAAAAAAATAAAAAAAAAACAAAAAAACAAAAAAACCTGCATGTAGTCTAATTTTTTTCCCTTTCGAATAACTATTCAAATAAGCTGTGTTGTCCAGATATCCAAAATCTCCATGTGGTATTCACTGCAAAGGTTAACCCAATTTCAGAAAGATTGGAGTTAATAGATATCATGGGCATTGCTTAAGTGAAATTACCACCTAAGTGAAATAGGAAAACATCACATGAAAAACAAACAAAACTCTGTTGTAAAAAGATGTCTTAAGCCCAAATGAAACAAGAATATCATTGAGTCTAGTTAAAAATCGAGGTGAAAAATTGGAAGAAATTTGCAGGGAACTTTGCCATTTTGTTTTACAGAAAATGAATGGATGTGTTCCCATTTCTGTGGAAACTTTTGGAGGTACCTCACATAATTTATAATTGATTTTCCACTAAACTGTTGAAAAATCTTTTTTTGCTTCTGCTGCTAAAGTGCAGCACCAGCAAAAATCTGCAGAACATCTTGGCAAATTCTTCAGAAATTAACTCTACCTCAAAAAACTGAAAGTATGATGTCTTTTTTTTTTTTTTTATTTGTAGAAGAAAATATCATGAACGTGTGGAATACATTAGTTCCATAATTCAGTGAAAGGCCACAGTACTGTAGTTATAGCAGTACATTTTAGCAGAACATTTCAAATGACACTTCGAGGCAAATTTTATACTTTGTAGATTTGAAATGTAATAGTGTCTTTTTAGAGCTCTTGGACCTAATTTATGACTTAGATGCCATACACCAACAAGTGTCAAACCTGCAGTTGGTTTGTTGTTTCCTAGATTTCTAAAAGTCTGGATACTAGAACTTCTTGAAGAATCATCTTATGGGTTTTATTACTGTATAATGGGTCTTTCAGCTCTGAGTTGCTGACTGAATTTTCTGTGGCAACAAAAATGCTTTATTATCTGGAGAGCAGTTAAAGAAATCAGAAATTTCATTTACTGTGTGAGAACTTTGCCCACAAATTGAATGCAGTACAAAGATCCACTAGAATTAACCTTAATTGACAGGTTCACCAGAAATCAAGGAGAAACTGTTATCTTCTCCTCCAAAGAATAGTCATATCTGCACTGTTTTGAGGTCTCATGTCTGATACAGATGGGAGTGAGATGTTTATTTTTACTGCTTATATTGTAGCCATGCTGTGGAGGAATTAGTACTTCAGTTGAGAATTTTCAGTTAATATTCTGGTATGTATTTGAAGGTTTTCTGTTCAGAAAACATGACAATATCCAGCCTTCACTTCCACCCAACAATATCATTACCACATGATGTCCAAACCAATGTTGACTACCTTCTACATGTAAATGTTTAAAACATACGAATTATAACCAGTTTCACACTTCAAACAGTCTATTTCAGGTTTAGATATAGTCTAGAATTAAGAAATTAGTTCCTGCCTTCAAAATTGATTATTTAGTGACTAATTCTAGAAAAAAAATAATCCTACTTGATCTTTAACATAGAATTTAGTGTTTTTTTCCTTGTAATGGTCTTCTACACCAGGTATATCTGTTATTCACACTTTTGGTGAAGATTGCTCATTTGCTTAAGCTCTAAACACATAATTATATGATGCAGATCAACTGAGCTTCACTGTATTCAAGGTAACACCTGTCTGTAAGACACTAAAGGGAAAGTGTGAAATCTAACTTCGGGTTAGCAATCAATTCTTGTATTATTTCAGGTTTCAAACTAATTATAAGAGAAGCATCTACCCTCTAGAATCTGATTTAATGATTCAAAGTTTCTATGCTCAGGTATTTTTGCTGCAGTGTACTCTGGCTGTGAAGTTTCTCAGGCTGGTATTTATGAGCGTGACATGGCTCTGTTTATTAAAACCACACTAGAAGTTTATTTGACTTATGTGACTTATTTATAATTATTTAGGATGCTAATTTTACTTCTTTAAATTTACTGAGCTGCAAGTCCTGATGGACACCTTTAAAAGAGTCCTTTTTATTTATTAATTGATTAATCCTGTAATAACCTGATGCTACTTCATAACTAAATAGTTTTCTATGTTCACAAAGACAAAATTGTAGGAGAAACTAGTGGCAAAGGAACTCTGAACCCTTCCTCCTCTATTTAAAAAGAACATTTTATCCATATATATCTGCTGTCTTGTCTCTTAGATATACAATGTCATTCTAATTCAAATGGCCATTTTTATTCTAATCTCACCTTGCTTTCACCTTTGTTACTCTTTTCTACCACAAAGTCTACAAACATTATCTATCCTTTTGAAGTCAGTGATTCTCTTTGACTCAAATTTGTACCCAAGATACTACAAATTATGAGATGCAATAAATATCAAACAATACAATATTAAATTCTGCACTGTGATTCAAGACATGGAAGGAAAATTATTTGTGTTTTGTACAGCATCAAAGAAATTATTGCCAGTTAGTCATGTGCTGTAGAAATTGGAAGTACAGATAGCTTAAGATCTTTTGACATGTTAGAAGCATTATGTGCAAGAAAATTCCATTATACAATTTTTTCCATTATAAGACATTTTTAAAAATTGTTTATAACTTTTCTAAAATTAAACTGCTTGGGTTGGAATTTCCTTGACTGACTGGGGCTGGTTTTGTTAATTTTAAGTTTCCGTTTTTCAGAAGATAAGTTTTACACGTTGTCTTATACTTGTTGCCATGACAATAATCACGAGACTGTATTTTGGAGCAGGAATTTGTTATGTGTGAGAACTGTTTGAGTTTTAGGGATGGATCGTTTACTTGCCCTTGAAAATTTCTCCAGTTTCGGCCAACTTGTAATTCTTTGAATAGTCTTAGTTTACCCATCCTCACTACAGTTTTGTTAACAAATTTTCACACACATTTTATGAATATTCCCTATGTCTTCGGTATGCCTTGTCAGCTCAGTGAGCCAATGGACAACTAAAACTGTTTGAAACATCTTCTATCTCATTGAAGAAATGATTCAATTCAATTCTCTGCGCAGCTGTTTCCAGGACACTGCATGAAGAACAGTGTCTACACAATGCAAAATTTTAGTGGTTTCCATGCTAGCTTGAAATGATCGGCTATATCTGCATTGCATAGGGCAAATATGGCTATTCTTTCCCCTATGTAGGGCTGCCCTGCACTGCTTTTGATCCTGGGTTAGGTAGCTACAGTTTAGGTATCTCTGCATTTTCCTCCCTTACCTGCCATAATTATATCCACAGCCTATCTGTGTTCTCCATAATCTTGCTCTTGTTCCTGAAACATCATGGAGAAGGTAGGGAGGAGGAAGGTTGTACAAGTAAGAGAAGTGGAGGCTAGGGGTGTAGAGTCAGAATCCTGGAGGTGGAGAGAGAAGAGCAGCACAGGGAGAGCATGAAGGTGTGCTGAGCAGGGCAGGCTCTGCATATTGGGAGAGAAGGACCTGCAAACATAAGAGCAAATATCTTAGACACTCTAGTCCTTGCATCCCTGTATTGTCTGTTAAGTAGGTATGGAAACCCTTAGCAGATTGTATCTCTTGACATTCTTCAGTGTCAGGCTCAGGCAGAGGGTGATAAGCCTTCTACAATAGAGTGACTGCATCAATAGACAAGGTAAGAACTATGGATGTCATCTACCTAGACCTCCGTAAGGCCTTTGATATGGTCCATGACAACATTCTTGCTGCTAAATTGGTGAGATACGTCTTTGATGGATAGACTGTTAGATGGATAAGGAATTGGTTGGATGGCCTTGTCCAAAGAGTCATATTCAGTGTCCAAGTGGAAATCAGTAACAAGTGTCATCCCTCAAGGATCTGTACTGAGACCAATACTATTTAATATCTCCATCAACGACACAAATAGTGGGATTGAGTGCACCCTCAGCGATTTTGCAGATGATGCCAAGCTGAGTAGTGCAGTTGATCTGCTAAAGGAAAGGGATGCCATCCAGAGGAACTTCACAGGCTTGAGGAGTGGGTCTATATGAACCTCATGAAGTTCAACAAGGCCAAGTGTGAGGTCCGGCAGCTGGGTTGGGGCAATCCCCAGTATCAGTACAGACTGAGGGATGAATGGATTGAAAGCATCCCTGCAGAGAAGGACTTGGGTCTCCTAGTAGATGGAAAATTGGACATGAGCCAGCAATGTGCATTTGCAACCCAGAAAGCCAATTGTCTCCTAGGCTGCATCAAAAGAAACGTGACTAGCAGGTCGAGGGAAGAGATTTTCACCCTCTACTTTGTTCTTGTGAGACTCCACCTGGAGTACTGCATCCAGCTGTGAAGTCCCCTCTACAAGGAAGAAATGGACCTGTTAGAGAGGGTCCAAAGGAGGCCACAAAAATGGTTAGAGGGCTGGAGCACTTCTCCTATGAAGAGAGGCTGAGAGAGTCAAGGTTGTTCAGCCTGGAGAAGAGGAGGCTCTGGGGAGATGATATTGCATCATTTCAATATATAAAGGGGGCTTATAAGAAAGATGGAGAGAGACTTTTTACCAAGGTCTGTAGTCACAGGACAAGAGGCAAGGTTTTTAATTTGGTAGATTTAGATTAGATACTAGGAAGAAATTTTTTACAGTGAGGGTAATGAGACACTGCAACAGGTTGCCCAGAGAAGTTGTGGGTGCCCCGTCATTGGAAGTGTTTAAGGTCAGGTTGGATGGGGCTTTGAGCAAACTGATAGTGAAAGATGTCCCTGAGGGGTTGAACTAGATGATCTTTAAAGGTCCTTTCCAACCCAAATCATACTATGATTCTATGATTCTAAGTTTCTACTCCTGCCATTTTTTGTTTTAGCTCAGGTTGTAAAGGACTGTGTTGTGATTTTAAAAGCTGTGATTCAGATGAGGATCAATAGATTACTTCAGGTCAAACCTCTAGTTTTTAAAATAAATTTCAGGAAATTACGCTAAAAAATACTGCAAGAGTGTTGAAGTTGCAAAGTTAAGTACTTCAAAGCTGTGCCAAAATTGAAGATATTTGTTCTTTATCCAGCAGATGCGTGTGTATATATTACAATGATGCTTTTAACTGTGCTTTTGAATGCTAAACACTTTTCTTTGCTCCACTGATGAGGCAAAGTTATTAATAAATGGTAGGACAAAAGCTGTATGTTTAGACTGCTAGAAAGGACTGATTGAACAACGTCAGGTTCTGTGTATCCAAAGAAGAAGCAATCTAGATTTTTGTGATGAGCACATTACTTCTCTATGTCTGACAAATAACAGGGAAATAATTCTTTATATTGCCATTCAAATGATCACCTTCCAGTTTCAATGTCAATTTCTTAAAATGAGCAGGACAACCCATACTTTTCAGAGCTATTGTTTCACAATCACCCTATCCTCCAAGGGAAAAAAGAATAATAAAAGAATAGATATTTTATGTTCCTATTTTGCCAGCTATGAGAACTAGACAAAAACTGTCCTTCTGGATTACAACTATAGAAAGTAGAGAGTGCAGCAAATCCAGAAGCTAGTAGATTGCAGACTGCATAAACTATCTGCACAAACAGACTAGCAAAGTAAAACACTTGGTACTAAGGATCTAACAAATATACCATCTGCATTCCCAAGATCTCATTTTGAACAGGACAGCGAGGTTCCCTGGACCAAAATCAGGTAATCTGAAAAACAGCAATCTGAAAGACTAGACTTTCACTGTCTGTCTGTTCCTGCACCGTGTGGATGGCATTGATAGATGCACATTCCAATCTAGTGCTCGGCCCAGGACAGATAAATTTATGCAAAACCACAATGGCCTGAATGTTTACTGGAGGAAAAAAAAAAGAGTTGAAAAGCTGCAACACACCAACTGGTGCTTTCTTACCAAGAAGGGAAGAGAGGAGGGGAGGGGAATTGCTTGCCCTTCATTTCACTGGCACGTGGCAGGGGAGAAGGGGGTGTGAGGGCTGGGAAGTGGGATGAAGCTAGTATTGGTTTTACGTGACTTCATCTAAGACTTTATAAAAAGACAGCTACACAGAGCCATCTGACTGCTCCCTGTGGGATGGAAAGGTACCCTCAAAAAGGAAACCCTTTGCCCCTACTGAAACAAGAGCTTCTCTCCTTCTGTTCCCCTTTTTTTCAGGACTTCACTGAAGTGATTAATCTGTCCTGTGCTTATGCTTTTGGCTGAACCACCTATTCCTAGAGCTGCTACTCACTTCCAGCCTAATGATGGGCCATTAACACCCCATGGCTTGCATACCCTGCCTTAAAGGTCCTCACAGCTGGACCTCCTCAGTCCCAGCAACTACCTCCATCCTCCCACTCACAATGCATTCAGCAGCCAAGCTCTCCGCATGCCTATTCCCCTGCAAAGTCAGAGAGGGACCACTGCTCAACAGCCTGTAGCCCAGGCATGTAGCTTTAAGCAACAGCCAAAAATCTGAGTGGGAGGAACACCTGCAGCTCAATAGAAATGGGTCAGCAAAAGTATTCAAACAACAACAAATTTTTATTCCCTGAGAGGGCCAACATGACCCATAACTTGTCAGAGGGAGGGAGCTTTTTGGAAGGGGGGAGGTGGGCCGGGTGGTGACTGCATAGGAAAAAGACAGAAAAGGAAGTGGAGAAGCCAATATGCCCACCACTCGGAAATTCCTCAGTAAGAGAGCATGGCCCACTAAGGACTAAAAATACACCCAAAATGCTGGTGTAGCAGTTCTTACACACCCATTATCACTGGGAGGACTAGAAAGACCCCAGCAGATGCCCTGCTGTGTGAAGCCTGTTGATAGGCCTTGCTCCCTGGGCCAATTTGGATGCCTAAGGGGTGTTTCTGAGTACTAAGGATGGATATCATTCATTTTGGGGGGATGGAGATCCCATGTCAGGGTTCAGCTGACCTTTCTCCTCTGGATCTAACAAATATAGATTTGTTAGATCTCTTCTCCTCTTCTCCTTTCCTGCAGCTGGCTCAGTTGTTGTAGCCAGGGGACAGGGCTTTGGAGGGGAGACCAAAGATATCACAGGAGCCACTACTCACACAATTTCTCCAGAGCTTCCTGCTCTCAAGCCTATGGGCAACTGTGCTGTAATTTCTTCTCTAGGTGGCCCAAGAACTGCTGTGGGGTCGGCTGCTCCTGTCTCTGTTCCCACCATTCTCAGCACACTCAGGTCTTAAGTACTGCATCAGGGCCATGAGGTGAAACTTCTGGGATTGCCTCCTGCCTGCACCAGCGAGGACATAAGGCACCAGGGAAGGAGATGGCGCTGCCAGTAGGAGCTCTTCTTCAGCAGTGGAGTCTGAGTCACTAAGGAAACCAAGTCTGTTAGTCCTTGATTCCATGTGAACATACAACACATCTTTCTGTTGCCTATAGCCCTGCTGTACACCAGCAGCAGATTCTAAAGCTCGTGCCCTACTGTGTTTAGGAAGGGTAATGGTCTTTGGATGGACATCTTGGGCACTGCATTAGCATGGCATATTCTATGTGTGACTTTTTCAGTCACTGAGACAGAAAAAAGGCACTCATACAGGGTGAAGAATGGTTTCTGACATGGCTAGCTGCTGAATGCAAGATGACTCTCACAGCTCTAATCGAATTGTGTGCAAAGGCATTAAAGTCCCTGCAGAGAAATCAAAAATCATAGGATCATAGGATAATTCGGGTTGGTGGGCACCTCAGGAAGTTATAAAAAGGCCTCAGAAAGTAATAAAAAGAGTCTGACTACAGAAATGAAAATAACAAAACAAAACCGAGTCTGAGTACAGAAACAAAATAGTAAAAAGGAAGGGATATTAGGCAGGAGAAAGGTTGGATAGATGAAGAAGTGCAGTTGCAGAGTCTCGAGAGTTGGTGTACAATAGCCACATAAAGGCACTGGCATAATTTGTCATTTTATGTTGTATGAGAAGTGCTGCAGAGTGTGAGGTCTCAACAGTACAAGGGCATTCTGTTATTGTATGTGTGGTTGATACAATCCGGAAGAATTTACAATAAGACTGTCTCCTCATCACCAGTTGCGCATTGATGGGTGGTCACCTGGACCAGAGTTTCTGACTTGGCTCCACAATCTGAATCGATACCTGGTGAGCAGGGATGAGTGCTTCAAATGCCACAATAGAACTCTAATGTAGATGTACACAAGTTACTTTTCTGTCTAAGGACTGTTGTTTGATCTGATTTACTGTCAGTTTTTGTCTTCCCTTTCAGGTGAGTGTTGCTTAGATTGTTGAAACTTACCATTAAATTTTCTAAGAGGCAATGGTGGAAAGAAACAGGACAGTTTATTGGATTAATTAATGACAGATATCTATGCTTATATTATGTAATTGTTGGAGTCACAATTTCTTTCTGAGAGTCTCAGTTTCTCTTTTCAAATCCAATCTAATTGACTACTATATAATACTAAGATGTGAATTTCAGAATTTTTGTTTTAATGAAGCTATTTTCATCAGCACCATTGTAAAGGTTATGTGATTATTTTACTTATCTTTGTAACACTTAATCAGTGAGATTCTTTCTGGGTTGTTTTATTTTTAATTTGATTTTGTCTTCTAAAGCTGAGTTATTAATTTCTTTGGTGCCACTATTCAGGTGTCTACTGTTCACATTTTGCATCTTAGATTGCCTTCAAAATAGTCAGTATTTTACCTCAGTAAATTTCATTTTTTTGTTCAACATGATGAAGATTTACTACATAATTCTCTCTACGACTAGGTTGATGATTTTCCAATCTTCTGGAATTTTTCTAGTGCTCTTCAATGTCTACCCGGTTTTGTAAAGTTTTAATTGTCACAGAGGCTACCTGACATCCTCCTTTGTTACTCATAGCTAATTTTTTGATCTATCAGTAATACCTTAAGAAGTATATACATAACTTGATTCATTCCAAATGCCACTGGAATACTTAGTGAACATTTCTACTTTTCCTTGATCATGCTTGACCACCTTGCTGTCTGAATCTAGCTGTTGACTTATAATCAATTCACTGAGTTTATTGGTTCTGGAATGTTTTTTAAATGCCTTACTATTTAAAATTTGTTGATTTATGATAACTTATTAATTCATTTGACTTACTGACTTCATCACCCACTTATTTCTATTTGTAGTTTATAATCATTATCATTTAATTGTTTTTTAATTCCCTCTCCATATATACATGCACATACAGGTACATGTGCACACGTACTATATGTTTGTGTATGTATATAGGTGTAAATACGTAATTTCTGTCATTCTTTTCACCAAGAAAGATGTCTTTGTGGCTCAAGCATCTTTTTTTGAATCTGAGGGATTCTGGCTTCTTGGGTATCCAGCAAGATGTTCCTGAAAAATTCCCAGTTGTTTTAGCACTTCTTCAGTTAAATGCATGTTCTCAACTCTAACCGCAACTGTTCCTCTAAGTTTCAAAAACTGCAGCTTTTAGAAGATCCAACAAGAGTTATTTCAGGTTGGTGACATACCCTGTTTGCATTAAATAAATCAAACCTCATTTCATTGGGTAATCATTCAATTTTTCAATTTTTATAAAAGCCATTAACTGTTCCTTATTAATCATAATGAGGTCCATTATGATGAGCAATTGATAATGGACATTGCTGAGTTACTTGATATCCCATGCAGGATTTCTGTGTTAAGAAAAAAATCCATTAGTTTTAGAAAGTTCTGAAGTTGTATTACTGGCTGTATAGACTGAGAAAATGATCTGCAGGATGAAAGACACTTGCAGTAACAGAGTTTTCCTTTCTACTCTCAATAACTGGATTTTTTGAGGGGAAGCTTGTCTTATATTTTTGTGAAATGTGGTAGTCTGTTACAGGTACCTCCTAGTTTGATTTTCGTTGTTTAACTAATATTTTAATCTCAAACACTGGGAAGGCCACACAGGCATCTATGACTTTCTAATCATGTAACAGGATATTGGATGCAAAATATCACCATCATCTGACCTGGTTTTCCACTGTAGCTTTTATGGAACACATTAGACATGAAATAGAATCCTCCAAAACCCATAGGACATACCCTATCAAGTTTCTTTATTACTAGTCACATGATTTCTTCTCTCCTACATGGCCACTTGCAACTACTCTTATTGACTCTCCAGGCTCCACACAATAGTATTCATAATACCTATCAGCATACTTATTTGCTTTTCACTTTGTCATAAAAAATTATGCTTTTAGTTGGCTTATGTGCTTGGATATGTATGTCTTATTCTGTCATCATGATTCTCTCCTTTCGTGTAGTTTGAGTAGATTAAGTCTTCCTGACTAATTCACCTGCCAACCAGAAGACTGCTACATATTTTGCTGAGACGAAAGCCATAAAAACATGTGAGCTTTTATTTCCTTGGAGGTTACCTTGCTGTTTTATTAAACCAAAATCTTCCCTTACTTCACCTACTACCTCTACTATTGAACTCGATAATCTTCTGCCTGCTTTTAAATCTTGTTAGAAAAACAGCTTAACATTTCTAAAGTATCAGCTAGGTTAGATTTTTTCAACTTTTCTGAACTCCCTGATTGATGAATGTTGTTAGTGGCTGAATATCACTTGAAATAAACAAATATTCCTAGCTTCAAAGCTTTTAAATTGCCTTTACTGTTTCCCTTTGGATGGGAGAAATCATCCTGCCATCTGTGGTGTATTGTGGAATACATCTTAGGCACATGCCCAAGATACTTCTGAGGCACTTCTGAGTACCCTGGTTTGGGCTGAACATCATGTCTCTAAATTTTCCTCTGCTAAACCAATAAGTTGGTTCTTACAGGCCATTCTTTTCTGATGTCTTACTCAGTATCAGGTAGTTATTTGATACTTCCAGCTGGGACAATAGATTCTAGAGACTCTTAAAACTGGTAATGAGAACAGACTGATCTTTGTATTTTCTCACTTGACTTAGTTATTTGACATTGGAAGACTGGAAGATCTGTTGTGATACGGACCCAGATGATCCACTGGGGAATCCCGTACATGCACAGTATATGAACTTCAGTATCATGGACTTCTTCCCCATTTTGGCTACTAGACTGAACCTCATGTAGAGGTTAAATCATTTCTCTCCACAAGGCAGGATACAGATAATACTAGATTTGGTGTTGGTCATAGAAAATTATGACTGTTCATCTTTGTTGCTATAGCAAAGCCACATGTATACAGCAAAGCTTATAAACACTACTCTGCAAATTCTGGTGGAAACTGCTGTTAACTCCCCTATTTATACTTCACAGTGTCTGTATTAGCTAGCTTTTATTCATCGTTTAAGTGAGTCCCATCCTGTATCAAGAATTGTCAGCAAAGCTCAAACACCAGATGAAGATCACACACTTCAGGTGGTATGCATCAAAATCAATGATACATTCCTGTAATTGTTCATAAAAGATCCAAACAGGAGGATTTTACTGGGCCATATATTCAGCTCTTTCCTCTCATGATGATATACCACTTAAACTTCACCTTAGGTCTCTCCCTGTTTGCCGCCCTGGCTCCTCTGTAGCCTGGTTCTGCTCCTTGTACTGGAAGCATTTTGAAATCATTAGGCCTTTGTTTTCTGGAAGGCAAGATTTATAGGGAAGGTAATATCCTTTATTAAACTGTTTGGTTCATTTGGAAAAAAATGGACATTCTTGCGGGGTCAGAGTCCCTTCATTACACTTGTTTTCTGCCTGCTTGGTTTTTCCATTTCTGAGAGCTCTGCTTAGAGAAAGCAGACCTGCTCATTTTGTCCTTTTCAGTTGCTACATTTTCTTCCAGTGTAATAGAGAGAACATATGTACTTGTGTTCTTTTGTGGAGGCTTGTGTTCTTTTGTGGAGGCTTGTGTGCTTGTTTTCCCAAAATCCAAAATAAAAATAATAAAAATAATAAAACCAATTTAGGCCACACATCTGTATTTTGGCCCTGGTATATGGAAATCTCACTCCCTCCAGGTTTTTTGGAAAAAGTCCTGGACTGATATGATCAACTTCTTTTTTCTTTAAGGAAAAATAGAAATCTGCTTTACCAGTTGCATAAGAGGCAGAGAAAGACCCTATGGAGAATAACAAGATATATGTATTGATTTTAAAATGACAAATAGAAACACTCCAAATATTTGCAAATAATTTCTTCTGCTGCTTACCCCCCAAGTAAGGGAAAAACAATCCATGTTGAGTAAAAGATTGTAGGTTGTGAATATTTTTAAGGTCCAATGCAGTCCTGGATTCCAGACCCATGCAATTTTTCAGTGTCTAGCAGAGTTTATGTAAGTTTTGACTGAGTTAAATACCAATATATTTTTGCTTGACAGCATGACCTACACATAGTGGCTAAAGAGTTCTTAGACTCTTCTAGTAATCCCATTCTGTGCTTTTCTCACTCTGTTTACTTCTCCCTGAAATGACCGTGACCTTCTGCCAGATTTTCTTGAAGGTTATGCTAATCTTTATTGGCAAGAGAAACAGTAGCTGGAGCAAAAAAGTGAAAGAGAATGCCACATGAGAATGAACAGCATGCAGAGCGTGAGAAGTTTCTGTAATAGCTGGAACTGGAGCAGCTTTGTCAGCATGCAATCCCTGGAGTGGTAAGTGGGGATGCATACACTGAAATATCCTAGAATGAAATCTTAATTAATTTTCTGGTACTCAAAAAGGCATTTGGGATAAATCCTTTGCTAAGGCAGGTGGGTGCACCTCAGGTCCTCTCTATGAAGTTTTACACATTTCATGCAGCCTCTCATTTTGCCCCAAATCTCATTTCTTTTCTGCTTAAATCCAAATGAATGTGTATATCTGGCTGCATGAACAAATGGAGAAAGATCTCTGTATCCGTATCCCTCTTGCCTGAGTATTCTGTATATAGACTTTCGCATATAATTGGCAAATGTGTTTATGTGCAATGTCAAAATAAATTCCCATAAAACTTTCCGACCTGATAGCAAATAACTACAGCTTAAAACATGCCCAAAATTAAGTTACCTCATATTAGATTCATGCTGATCACTGTGTTTAACAAGATTGGAGTAGTCTCACAAAGTGGAGGAAAGGGGTTAATGCCACTCTCTTTAAGGAGCTGGAATTGCTGCTGCTTCCTACTAGATCCCCAGCATTGCAGTTTAAGCCACTTCAGGCTCTTGAACATTGCAACATCTGTAGCATGAGTCAGGGCCAAAATGCAAACAGTTATGTCACATCTACTTTACAAGATGGAACACGGTTTAACCAAGTTGAGGGATAAGGATACTGTAACGAGGCCCCACAATATGTTTGTTTTTGTAGAGCAGATGAACCCTAAATTAGTACCAGATGTCAGTACTAGACCTGCTGTATAGGGAACACAGCAGGGAACTAGCAATTATGGTGGAGCCACTGTGAGGCCGTATTTAAGGTTGCATTCTGTTTTACACTTACAGTGAGAACTCAGTTTTTTCCTATTATAGTAAAACACCATATTGCTCCTTCCAGTGTTGGTCCATGTGTGCATCTACTGTGGGATGATGAAGTGCCTTGTGCTCCCAAGCCAAGGTACTTTTTGCCTTTGGAGTGCCCAAACAGCATACATATGCCCTATTTCTAATTGTGCTCTGCACTGAGATCATGAAGAGTGGTGCAAGCTGCTTCTTTCTTGGTTTGCTTCAACTGCCTTTGGCTTCAGATGTAGCTCTGCTCTCATCACAGGCTGCATTGTTTTTGGACTTGTGATCATTTTTCTGTCATTTTGCTTGTTAGTTTGCTCATTAGTTACTTAGCAATTTTCTTTGTTTTCATGGACTTTTTTTGTTGCCAAGAACTTCCCTCTTGGCAAACAGGGGAAAAAGGAGATTTTCAGTTTGAGTTAAGCCACGTGGCTTCCAAAAGCCTTTTAGTTCTCTGCCTCAGAACAGTTTAGTCCCCTATCCCAAATGGCTTTTTCATGACAAGGTCTCACTTGCATCTCCCATCACATGTGTTGAGGGCACGTATTAGGATGAATCCTTATTGTCAGGAAGAGAATTCCTTATTGTGAAAAAGAATCTCTTATTCTGGAGATTCTACTACCTCCAAGTCCTTCACTTCCTCAGCTAGAAAAGATCTTGAGTGCAATCTCTTGATCTTAACTAGAAATCCACAAGGACAACTTCAGATGTCAGTGGGACAATTCAGAGGGCAAGGACTCCATGCTTAGAAGGTCTTTTTTCTCATTAATGTCTGAGTAATTTGCCTTTGCTGCAAAAGAGTACATGGGATGTTCAAGGAAGATAATTCAATCCAAAGTCTTCAAATAAATGTCTCTTGTTTCTTCCTTGCTTTTTAACTTCCATGACTTAGTGGTCCCACAGACTACATCTATAGAAATACACTGTAAAGGGCCATGATTTAGGATTTGACTACCATTCTTTTGCAGTCCATAGTGTTTAGTTTAGTCATGCAGCTGTAGCCATATTGGTCTTCAAGAAGTTCAGATGTGCGTTTGTATGAATAACTCAAACCAGATATATGGCAGAGGGGTCCTGTGACGATACAAAAACATCAGGAATAGCAGGAAACCTTTGATTTTGGCCTATTGAAGTAAAAACTGTGTCTTCTGAGAACTGTTGATCCTACTGCACAGACCTTTTTGGTCACTCCATGACTGTACAGAGACCTATTGTCATTCAGAGACAGGTCTCCACATTGTTTCACCCACTGGCAATTATTCTTCTAGTGACACATACTCATTTCACAGGATCAGAAAAACTCCTTCTTTTGCTAGAACCAGAGTTTATTCCTCCCTTTACTCTTATAATTATAGAATTGTAGAATCATTAAAGTTGGAAAAGGCCTTTGAGATCGAGTCCAATTGTTAGTCTAGCACTGCCAAGTCCACTCCTAAACCATTTCCCTAAGTGCCACATCTACACGTCTTTTAAATACCTCCAGGGATGGTGACTCCACCACTTCCCTGGGCAGCCTGTTCCAATGTGAGAACTCTTGTGGTGAAGAAATTCTTCCTAATATCCAATCTAAACCTCCCCTGGTGCAACTTGAGGCCATTTCATCTTGTCCTATCGCTTGTTACTTGGGAGAAGAGACTGACCCTCACCTCACTACAATCTCCCATCAGGTAGCTGTACAGAGTGATAAGGTCTCCCCTGAGTCCCCTTTTCTCCAGATTAAACAACCCCTCAGCTGCTCCCCATCAGACTTGTGATCCAAACCATTCACCAGCTTCATTGCCCTTCTCTGGACACACTCCAGCACCTCAATGTCTTTCTTGTAGTGATGGACCTAAAACTGAACACAGTATTCGAGGTGCGGCCTCATCAGTGCTGAGCACAGGGGGACGATCACTTCCCTAGTCCTGCTGACCACACTATTCCTGATACAAGCCAGGATGCCATTGGCCTTCTTGGCCACCTGGGCACACTGCCGGCTCATATTCAGCTGGCTGTTGACCAATACCCCCAGGTCCTTTTCCACCAAGCAGTTTTCCAGCCACTCGTCCCCAAGCCTGTAGCATTGCATAGGATTGTTGTCACTCAAGTGCAGGACCAAGCACTTGACCTTGTTGAACCTCATACAATTGACCTTGACTCATTGATCCAGCCTGTCCAGACCCCTCTGTAGAGCCTTACTACCCTCCAGCAGAACAACACTCCTGTCCAACCTGGTGTCATCTGTTAACTTACTGAGGATGCACTCGATCCCCTTGTCCAGATCATTGATGAAGACATTATACAGAACTGGCCTCAATATCGAGCCCTGGGAAACACCACTTGTCACTGGCTGCCAACTGGATTTAACTCCATTCACCACCACTCTTCAGGTCCGACCATCCAGCCAGTTTTTTACACAGTGAACAGTATACCCGTCCAAGCCATGGGCAGCCAGTTTCTCCAGGAGAATGCTGTGGGAAACTGTGTTAAAGACTTTACTAAAGTCCAGGTAGACAACATCCACAGCTTTTCCCTCATCCACTAAGTGGGTCATCTTGTCATAGAAGGAGATCAGGTTAGTCAAGCAGGACCTGCCTTTCATAAACGCATGTTGACTGGGCCTGATCACCTGGTTGTCCTGTACGTGCCGTGTCATGGCATTCAAGATGGTGCTGTGTGATGGCACTCAAGATGATCTGCTCCATAACCTTCACCAGCACCGAGGTCAGACTGACAGGTCTGTAGTTCCCCAGATCCTCCTTCCAGGCCTTCTTGTAGGTGGGCGTCACATTTGCTAACCTCCAGCCAACTGGGGCCTCCCTGGTTAGCCAGGATTGCTGATAAATGTTGGAAAGTGGCTTGGTGAGCACTTCCACCAACTCCCTCAGTACCCTTGGGTGGATCCCATCTGGCCTCATAGACTTCTGTGTGTCTAAGGGGTGCAGCAGATCACTAACCATTTCCCCTGGGATTATTGGGGCTTCATTCTGCTCCCTGTCCCTGTTTTCCAGCTCAGGGGGCTGGATACCTGGAGAACAACCGGTCTTACTGTTAAAGACTGAGACAAAGAAATCATTAAGTACCTCAGCCTTTTCCTCATCCTTTGTCACTATGTTTCTCCCTGCATCCAATAAAGGGTGGAGATTCTCCTTAGCTCTCCTGTTGTTGCTCATGTATTTATAGAAACATTTTTTATTGTCTTTTACAGCAGTTTAAGTTCTAACTGGGCTTTGGCCCTTCTAATTTTCTCCCTGCATAACCTCACGACATCCTTGTAGTCCTCCTGAGGTGCCTGCTCTTTCTTCCGAAGGTCATAAACTCTTTTTTCCTGAGTTCCAGCCAAAGCTCTCTGTTCAGCCAGGCCAGTCTTCTTCCCTGCTGGCTCATCTTTTGGCACATGGGGACAGTCGGCTCCTCGCCTTTAAGATTTCCTTCTTGAAGAACGTCTGTCCTTCCTGGACTTCTTTGTCCTTCAGGACTGCCTCCCAAGGGACTCTGTCAAACAAGCTCCTGAACAGGCCAAAGTCTGCCCTGTGGAAGTCCAAAGCAGCAGTTCTGCTGACCCTCCTCCTTATTTCTCCAAGAATCGAAAACTCTTACCATTTTGTGATCACTATGCCTGAGACAGCCTCCTACCATCACATCACCTACAAGTCCTTCTCTGTTCACAAAAAACAGCCTTCCCTAGTTGAGTCCCTAACCAGCAGTATCAGGAAGTTCTCTTCCACACACTCCAGGAACCTCCTAGACTGTTTCCTTTCTGCTGTACTGCTGTACTTACCAGCAGATATCTGGTAAGTTGAAGTTCCCCATGAGAACAAGGGCTAACAATTGTGAGACTTCTCCCAGCTGCTTATGGATTATTCTGTCTGTCTCTTCATCCTGGTTGGGTGGTCTATAACAGACTCCCACCATGATATCTGCCTTTTTGTCCTTTCCCCTGATTCTTATCCATAAACACTCAACCCTACCATCACCATCATTACGCTCTAGACAATCAAAACACTCCCTAATATACAGGGCTACCTGATCACCTCTCCTTCCTTGCCTATCTCTTCTGAAGAGTCTACGGCCATCCACTGCAGCATATTCTTGCCATAATCGAAGAGATTCTTAGGCTATTGCCCCTACACATGGCATAAGTCTTCATTAGCACTGGGACCTCCATCATTACCATTTAGCTTCCTGTTTTCTGACTCCTCCTTGAACTCACTCCTTGAGTGAGGAACAAGTCTTATGATATTCACAACCACATCATTAAAGCTGACTCCTTCTTAGTCCCTCAGAATAGATAAAAGGTGTTTTTTGGATTTGACAATCGCAGAAGAAAGACACTCTTATTCAGTCCCCTGGGCTCAGGATCCATTCTTATATGTCCCTACAGATCTTATTAGCCTGGTCTTTTCCACAAGCAGGCACACCCAGTTGTAGATTGTAGATCTCCTGGTTATGGGTTGTGAACACAACCTTACAACCTGTTACCCATCTTCTTCAGCTTGAATGAAACTGGAGTGCAAGGTTGTTTAAAGATAAGTGCCACCTAATTAACTACAGTGCTCTGAATCTACTATCTTCATCTCCTCTGGATGAGTCTGTAGTCTCCCCTGACACCTAGCACATTATTTAAGGTGGTTCCAGAAACTCCTAAGGTGCTCTAGGTTTTTGTGATCATAATGGAGAAGTAAAAGGTTATATTAATTTTAAACTCATTTAATCTTTTTTTTTTTTTTTTTTTAACAGTCAAATGTAGTGTGTCCATGCAAATTTACAGCTGTTTAATCCATGAGTAAAACCTGAATAGTCTGAGTGAATCAATTCAAAATTGTTCTTCAATATGTCTCATTCAGAACTGCATACTTTTTCAGGACCTTCTGCCTTACCATTTCAAAAAGTAAAAGATCTGTATGGAATGAAAGTTTGACAGATTTGCTGGAGTTACAACATATTTTTTCTCTTTGTTAATCAACAAAATTCTATTTTTCAGAAGCAAATTTATCTATTCTACAGTAAGCTAACGTTGAAAACACTCTGCTCAACTTCTGTCCTCTGACTCAATTTCAAGAGAGAAGAAGAGGAATCTAAAAAAACCCAGTAATACATTACTTTAGCTGTTATTGTCTGTATCCTTGGGGTTAAAAACCGGATTTTGCCTGATTGGGCGAAAAAGCAGTAAAGGATTTCACAACTTATGCAAAGAAGATATTGGTTATTGAACATCATGATGCTCCTCATGTTTAGGTAGGAGAAAATTCTAAATAAGTGCCAGCAGGCAAATCACTTACCCTGCTTGTGGGGACAAAGTACTGCTGAATTTTAAGGAAGGTGTCCTTGAACAAGGAAAATTGGCTGTGCTATCAGGGAGATGTGCCTCTGCCCGTGGAACAAAGCTGTGTGCTACTGGTAGTTTTACCTTTCCGTGTTTTGCCTTTTCTGTTTTGCATTAAATGTGTTACACAAGTAACTGTAACACCCTTACAATGTGGTATTGTGACACATTAATCTAAGGGAGCTATGCAAACAGATACTGCCTCAGACGGGAAACGGGTTCACCTTCAACACAAGAGATGCTAACTTGAAGAACAATCTGTAGTTTTTCAGTGAATGAGGAATCTCTCTCATGGCCACTCTAAAAACAAGACATCTCTCCAAGATATGAAGGATCATTTTCTGGATCCACATTTTTACAAGAGTTCTTTTAGCATGCAAAGGAAGTCGAGAAGTGTTTGTTTCCTCCTGCAGGTAATCATGCCTAGCATGCCAGAGCCTAGCCTGCTTTAGAAGTATTGTGCAAGGACCTTGCCAAATGCTGATTCTATGGAATATTGGTCGTTAGTCTAGGTTAATGGAAGGCTTTTTCAGGGCTAGGGAAAAATAAGCATAACACTAATGCTGGTAAAATATATTGTGTGACTCACGCTGAGCAAATGCTTCCCAACCAAGGGATTAAACAGTGGGATTTCTGATACTTCCACTAATTAAATGAGGGGGAGAGTATTCTGAATATTGATCTCTTGGATGATGTTCCACTTGATGACCATGCAGATGAATGAGATTAGGGAACAGGGGAAATATGGCCTTGCATGATGCTCTCTCTTTGAAAAACCATGGCACAATTACAATATACTGTAACATAAAATTAGTCCTGGAGCTGTTAAAGTTTTAAAGCTCACATGACACCTAACAGCTCACTTAAATTTTGACTTGTCGATGAGACAGAAAAGAGGAAACTCCCAAAATACGTTGCTGTCAGTGTCTCATATGTTTTTTGCTTTGGTTACTGTAAGGTTCTCCTGTCTGGTCCCACAGTTCCTCTCTTCTCTCCCTCACATCTGTCCTAAATGTTTCTGCTAAAGTCATACTCATTTCCTCCCACACATTAGCACTCCATTGATTTCCTGTCACTCGCCATGTCAAATTCAAGCTGTTCGTCTTTACCTACAACGCCCTTACTGTGTGCCCTCGCCTATATATCCAGTTTCATTTCCTCTGACTCCCTCTCCCACATCCCTTATCTGGAAATGACCTCAATTCACAGATTTGTGGCCCACAAAAGAAAAGAGGGGAGTGAAGCCGCTTTTAATCAAAGCCCTGGTTTCCATAGCAAGTCATACCTTCCTGACTGAAAGTATAATTGTAGGCCAATATAATCAAACCGGGGCAGTTTTCCTTTGGGTTATTCTTTTTATCATTTTTTAATGATATATACATTAGTTTATATTGGTATGTGGAAGTCAAATTGATAAAATCATTTTGAGAACCAATATGACGGTTGAATGAGTAGGAAAGAAAATAATTTTCTTCCATTGTACATTTTTGAGATTTCAAAAGAAAAAAAGAAAAATCCTGTCTTCCCTTTGAAAGAAAACTCTCAGAACATTGCTAGAAATGAGAAAGGCCTGCACCAGTAACGTGACAGTGGGACATGATAAGAAGATCGATTCCTTGTGAATCAAACAGAAGAAAGTCTTGATCCTGGGTGTTTCCTGATTTCTCACACTTTGCCTACTTACTAAGTTTTTTATTGGTCTAGGATCTGGAGGGAAGGTGCCTCTTCCTCTCTCTCTTGCTCAACTCCTCTTCTTGTTACCGAAATTGGGTAGTATACTACACCAAAGTAGTATTAAGAAGCAGGCACTCCTTTATTGCAGCGCTGGGGACATGGGGGATAACTCAGCCTATTATGGCCACCTTGGCATCAAATTCCAACAGTTTTTATACACTTTTTCTGTCGAGTCATTGTTACATAAGTTCTTTTACATAAAAATGCATAATATGCTCGCTCTTAAATTTACTTTGACTGGTTTCATCAGTTATACAACCTTATCAATATGCTTATTCTAAAACAATCATTGGTCAATTCTGCTTTATTGATTAAGATTCTTGATATTCAAATCAAGATAGAAAGGGCAAGGGGATTTCCAAGCAACATAACTGATGTCCATGACGTGACGGTCTCCTTAGTCATTTTAAACAAAACATAGAAAAATCCAGTAACTACCTGGTGCGATTTCTATTGTTGTCTATTTCAAACATAACAATCCTAACTTATACATTATGCTTTACGATTTTCTACTTCTTAATCAAACCTAACTCTTCTATATAATCAAATCTTGATTATTTTATCAGAGTATTTGCAACATTCCTAACTTCCCATCATGTCTTTTCTATTTTTTGTCTCTTTGCTTATTGCCTTTCTAGGCATGGTATAGAAGAGAAGGGCATCCAGAGCAGAGTATGAAGAAGAGCTTTGCATGATACTTTTTACTAACTGTAACTGTGTACATTTTCCCCAGGGACTGGTTCCAATGTAGCGATCTAATTACCCTATATCCCATCTATGTATGCCTCTGAACTTTGCTATGTCCTAAGATGCAGTACATCTTCTTCTGCCCACTCTTGATGTGTCTTTCTATCAAGTTAATTCAGCATAACAACTGACTTGTAAAATCACTCAGACTTTCTCATTTCCCTATCACTTTTCCCACAGTGAAATCTGACTATGTGGTGCATAGGGAGACTGGTCTTTTTCTCCTATCTACTCTGAATCAGAAGGATACACCTACCTATATGTATACAGGTAGTATTTCAACTCCTAGTAGCTCTCTGTTCAATTTTATGTACCTTGTCACATCACCTAAATGCTTGTATGCAGGTTTTGTGTTTAAGACCTGTTGATTCTTTCTTTTTCTCATTGGCAAGAAGATAAACATTTGGGAAGGGTTTTCTTGTTTAGAGAACCTAGAATCAAACAATGGCTGAGTAAATTTGACACTGTTTTGTCCTGATTTGGCTAAAACAGGGCTATTTTCTCTTTTCAGGAGTTTTCTATCAAATCCCTTCTAAGTAACTGCACTTTCTAAAAGTACAGCTACATGTTTTTCAGACACTGTGCTTCAGGCCTGATAATGCTTGATGTTTATAGTTGCTACTGAAGTATCAGTAGGATTGGTATGCAGAATGGCCCATGTTTATACTTATCCCCATGAGAACCAAGGCCACTGCTGGCCCCCCTTTTGTTAAGCTAGTAAAAAGTCGTAAAATGGTGGCACCTGCGGAAGAGTGCAGACGGGACAGGTGACCAAAAACTGACCAAGGAGGTATTCCATCCCATCCCCATCATCCTCAGTATAAAGCTAAGGGATCACGAGGGTCTCGCTCTCTTCTCTCATGGCCGGCATCCCTGTGGGACCCTGCTCGCTCTCCTGCCTCCGACCCTGATCCGTGCATCTCTGAATCCAGTTCCTGTCGGTTGCACAGTCCGGTCCGGGCGCCCCCGCTGTCGGCAGCGGCGGAGCCTCTGGGGGCTGCGGCCTGCGGCCTGCAATCCCCCACCATCATCGGGACACTCAGGATCGGTTTTGTATACTTTTCCTTATTTCCACTATTAGTACTACTAGTATTAATACCTTATACCTTTTTTTTTCATTATTGTTGTATTATTAAAGTAGTTTTAATTTCCAACCCATAAGTCTCTCTCCCTTTTCTCCGTCCTTTCCCCTCCCGGGGGGAGGGAGGGGGTTAACAGAGAGCGTCTGCCACCCGTTTTAAGTGCCGGCCCAGCCTTAAACGGTGACATGTTTTTCTTAGAAAACTCCTGTCAATGTGCCACGGTGTGAGGGTAAGAAGTATCCTGACTGCTCTCATGCTGCTCACGCTTGCATAGGGTCAGCTGTAGGTGTACAGTTCTCTCAAAATAAAACAGATGAAGGGAGAAGCCAAGAACATACCACATACTGCATGTGTGTGTGCATGTTTGTGTGATGGTTAGGGCGTTTTTTTCCTGAATTTCTTTGCTTTGAGATTGCAGGTGAAAACAAGTGGCCCTGTCTTTTATTAAAGACACGATAGGTCAAATTCACCCACCGTGCAAATGTGCTTTGACTTCCTAGTTCTCCTCACCTGAGCTAGCAGTGACTGTTTTTCAAGCACGTTTATTCCAGTATCAGCAGAGATAAAGCAAGTTGAGGAAGAAGGGATGGGAGTTACACTAGAGGCCAAGGGCAGGGAGTTTTTCGTGCAGCCTCTCAAACACATTGATTGTAGTTTGGGATTTTTCAAAGCTGCACATGTTGAATAATATCTGCCAATAAACACAGCTCAGTGGGTGAGAAATCTGTCTGCCTCTTGCTGAGGATTAGAAGAGAAAAGACACCAAATGAGCAGTTTCTTCACATGTGGGTCATGCCCCTCACTGGGGTACTTGCCCCTGACCTAATCCTGTTCCACTTTGTCTCCCTCACTCCCTCCTGTCTTCCTTCCCCCTTCTACTCCTCCACTGCTGCACTACTGGTGGTCTGGTGCATGCTGCACAGATGTTTTCCCCATGCTATTATAAGATTATTTTTCAAGTGGCTTCTTGGAACAGATGTTCCAGTGTGTGCACTCTCCTTCCCTTGGCTGAAAGTGCTCTGTGCAAAGAGCAGATTGCATTGCTGCTCTCCTTTTGATCTGAAGAGCGAGCGTGAGAGAAAAAAAAACCCACACAAATGATGCTGGTTTTCATTTCAGGCTGCTTGGCAATGGTGCACCTGGGTGTGTGTCTCCTGCTTCTTTTCTCCCCCACCACTAGTGCTGCTTGCAGATGTTTTTTTCTGTGTCTTTCTTCTTCAGCCCATTTTTTTCCCTCTGTGACCCAATACTTTACTCCCACTGCTTTAAATATTCTTTCATCTAACACTCTGGTATTTATGCTTCCAAAATCATTCTCTACCCATTGCCAGCACCTCATCTTCATCTTCTCCTTCCTTTGGCAACTCCTGGACAGTTAGGATGGATTAGTGTTTGGGTACAAGGCCTGTCTCCTTTTTTGTCTTTTCATTCTGAGTTGAGATTCATTGCCTAGTTTCTCCTTCATTGCCCCAGTGAATTCACCTAAATATTGCTGCTTCTACTTTTTCATTTTATTTCTCCCATTGGGTCAGGAAAATTTTCAAGAGTCAGAGGTCTTGTGATGTCAAGGGAGCATCTTTTTCAAGTGCCACTTAATTTATAGATATAGCGAAGGCATGACACAAGGAGGTTGTGCAATGTATGCTGTATTTTAGGATCCTGTAGCTAGGCTTAACCCACTGAAACTCATCTTCTGGGATTAAAAAAAATTTTAAAAGTCTTTATTTGATCATATCCAGCCTTTCAAATAGACAGTGTTTCAGCTTCAACTCCATGTGTTGGCCTTCCTTGAAATTTTAGCTTACATGAATCCAGTCTTTAGGGAGAAAAATAAATATTGTAAATCTTTTCCAAGCCAATAAGATAGAATTTGGGAGTGGGTTCCTAACCTACTATTAATCAGCTTCAGTTGATTCGGGATGATTTACATCACTGCAGAATTTGGTTTGGATATGTGTTCAAAAAAATCTCTCCATTATTCTTGTTTTGATATGGCCAGCACTGTATGCACCCATTACTTCTTTTTATATTGTCCTCTTATGAAAAAGTCCTGTAGAATTTATTGGGGAATGATAACCTTCCATAAGAATGTATAGTATTCTCTAACAGGAAAATTATTCTCTATTGCATTCACTCTATTGCTCTAGTCTGTCCTAGATTCCTCCAGAAATGTTAACACTCTTTGTTGATTTATAGACTTGTAGAGAAAGTTCTCCAGAACTCAACTGGGGTAAACTTATTAAGTATCATACCTTCCCAGGGAAGATTTAAACCACAATTATAACCTTGTGAACCCTTCCTTTCTCTAGCTTCCCTTGTAAGATAGTTTTACAGCATTGTACTGCGGCGTGTATCAGCAATAAATAAATAAGTAAACAAACAAACAAATAGGTGGATATATGCTTTGGCAGCATTTCCCATCCACTAAACCACTCCTACCTGTGAACTGAGCCTGCAAGCCCAGCTGTGGTTGTGATGCACTGCTCTCAAGCTGATACCTGTAAATCTGACCTGTGGCTATAAATTCACCTACAATTCAAATAATCCATTACAGGTAAATGACTCTATTTCCATTCACATTTGCGACCAGTCTACCACACATCCTCCTTCTCTGAAAACTCAGAAAACTGGCCTTTCAAGTACTATTGCTAATATTGCATTCTACACTGAAGTACTATAAAGCTGTCTTAACCACCTCTCTATTGTTGAAATCTAAGAGTAGTGGAAGGGAGAATGTAAAGAAGAGAACCAACTGGTTTAATGATGATTGTCAACAGGCTTATGAAAAAATATTGTATGATATAAAGCATGTGATGGCAGGAAACTGGATTCTCATGATACAGGAAATCCAGTCCTATTTCCTGACCTTCCTATGTGACTGGTGTAGCAGGTGACATTGTAAACATAGTCACATCCAGCATGAAGCCAAAGTTTGCAAAAAAATAACAATCTGTTATTTCAGTCCAAAAATTCATTGAAAATAGGCTGAAAAACAACCACACATTGGCCATCCAGGCCGTTTCTTCTGACCCAAGGACAGACTCACGTGTAATTCTGGACAAACATTTTTTTGTCTTCTTGTTAAAAATCTCTGTTGACAGAGATGCCACAGGCTTACCAGCCTATTTCAGTGTTCAATTTTTTTCCTGCTGTCCATACGGTGTTTCAAGTGCTGAATGACATTTGTGGTTGCCATTGTACAGGCAGGTACAGTAGAATTTCTTCAAAAACTCACGGGGTAATAATAGGAATATCAAGACTATCTCTCTTAGGCTTCTTTAAGCCTCTGATTTAGGTGTAACCTGTTATCTTAAAGCCTGGGGCAGCAGACAGGGGTTGCTTTGGTTTGCTTTTGTTCATTAGTTTAAAAAATAGAGAGGAAAGCTTAAGATGTCTTTATTTTCTTATTTGTAAATAAATACTTATATAATTATGTAAAATAGAAAGTTGGGGTTTTTTTAGTTGTTGCTTTGCCTTTTGATAGACCTAAAAATAAAACCTGTGGAATTATTATTTTTAAAGTATGAAGAAGTTCAGTGTCACTGACACTAATCTCTAGCTTACAATGTTCTATGTGAGGATGGTATTTTAGCTGCCTTTCTGTTTACTCTTCTTCAAAAGAATTTGGAGTGCTAAAGAGGGTCTTTAGGCAGAGCCTGCTGTTTAAACTGTACCTTTCCAGAAGATGGCATCACAGATGGCTCTGATGAAGATGTAGCTCCACATCAGATATCATCATGTGCTGATGATATCACTTAAACACTCTTGACATGAACTGATCTGTGCTGGACAGCAAAACGTGAAGAGCCAAGATTCCACTTGTGACAGACCTGTGCAGAGGTATGCAGTCATGAACAGCAGGGATCAAAAGTTGCAAAGCCCCTGCAGAGCTGCTTGGAGATTTGCTGACACTTTTAATAATAATTTAGACAAAGTAATAATCTACCATGTAGCAAGTGGCAGTTATCTGTATTTGAACAAGTTGTTAGCTGTCTTATGACTTTATTCTACATGTTCATTTTGGTTTTGATACACAGTTTGTCAAAGCTTTATAACATGCTTCCATATATCTCACTTTGGGAGTCCTTTCCAGGACAAATTGCATTGCTCTGCCTCCAAATGTGACAACCTCAAAATTTCCTGTAAGTGGTAAAGCTAACAGAGCTAGGGCAAAAGAAATCATGAGAAGGTGGCTTTCTAAGTGCATTTAGCTAATGAATGGCAGGACAGAGAAGTGGTAGCTCTTAGTTGCAAAAATGAATAACATAGATTTAAAATGATTGAAACTGAACACTTCAAGAAAGTTTTTACAGGGGTAGAATCCTCTGTTTTCTACCATCCTAATATTTACAGTACTGTTTAACATCTTTATTAATGATCTGGATGAGGGGATTGAGTGCACCCTCAGTAAGTTTGCAGATGACACCAAGCTGGGTGGGAGTGTTGATCTGCTTGAGGGTAGGAAGGCTCTACAGAGTGATCTGGATGGGCTGGATCAATGGGTCGAGACCAACTGTATGAGAATCAACAAGACCAAGTGCCGGGTCCTGCACTTCGGTCACCACAACCCCATGCAACGCTACAGGCTTGGGGACGAGTGGCTGGAAAGCTGCCCAGCAGAAAAAAAGACCTGGGGATGTTGGTCAACAGCCAGCTGAATACGAGCCGGCAGTGTGCCCAGGTGGCCAAGAAGGCCAACAGCATCCTGGCCTGTATCAGAAACAGTGTGGCCAGCAGGACTAGGGAAGTGATCATCCCTTTCTACTCAGCACTGGTGAGGCCGCACCTCGAGTACTGTGTCCAGTTTTGGGCCCCTCACTACAAGAAGGACATTGAGCTGCTGGAGCATGTCCAACGAAGAGCAACGAAGCTGGTGAAGAGCCCGGAGAACAAGTCTTATGAGGAGCAGCTGAGGGAGCTGGTGTTGTCTAGCCTGGAGAAGAGGAGGCTGAGGGGAGACCTTATCACTCTCTACAACTACCTGAAAGGAGGTTGTAGTGAGGTGGGGGTTGGTCTCTTCTCCTCAGTAACTAGCAATAGGACAAGAGGAAACGGCCTCAGGTTGCACCAGGGAAGGTTCAGGTGGGACGTTAGGAAGAATTTCTTCACTGTAAGAGCCATTAAGCATTGGAACAGGCTCCCCAGGGAGGTGGTGGACTCATCCTTGGAGGTGTTCAAAAAAGTTTAGATATGGTGCTTTGAGACATGGTTTGGTAGGTTTAGTGGACATGGTGGCATTGAGTAGACGGTTGGACTTGATGATCTTTGAGGTCTCTTCCAACCATAACGATTCTATGAATCTATGATTGTATGATTTAACAATGTGGGAAAGCAACAACAAGGTTAAAAAGTTGAGAAAATACTACTATTCACAATAGACTGCTGTCAGTAACTCGAATTACTTCTGTGCATTGATTAAAATTTATACTTTATCAGAGTACTTAGAAAGAAGATTGCAAACCTTGTCTAGTTTTACCTGAGAAGAGGAGAAGGGACAAATTCATCATAGCTAAGGAAAAATGAAGTATTGGCCTGACTTGGAGTTTTGAATTCCAGTCCCTAAAGTGCACTGAATAGTCCTTCATGGGAGACTTCCTTTTACTTTTGATAACTTTGCATCAGGGCCTCTGTCTCATGGCTGTTGTCACAGATACACTTAAAAATATATAGGTATCTTGGACCTCAATCCCACAATTTACAGGCTGTGACTGAGGTGGAGTTCCAAGGACTTAAGTTTGTCTTTCATGGTGACAGGTTTGTGCTCTTGGACCGGGATCTCTGTACTACGTCTTTCTAAGGCATAACAAATACTTCTTTTCCCCTGACCAGCATACTGACACACATGTTGTTCAGAATACGATATTCCTGAAAGGTACAAGAAAGGATATTTGTTGTTACCCCTCACTGTCTTTTCTGTTTTGTCCTTTTATTCTACAACTGCTTTTTTATTCTGTATGGACATTCTATAACACCTACACCTTGTCATGGTTCAGAGCTTCCATAGGGTTATGGCCTTAACAGAGGCCTAAAAGACTAACTAGGTCTGATTTAACATCCTTGTCTATCTTTTATGATTTCCACCCTATCTATCCACAGCTTCCTGAGCCTCCCTGAGCAATCTTTTTCTGCATTGTGGAATGGGCTTGTTTATTCTGATTTCACATTGCTTAGAAGTAGGTGCTGTTAATTTTGGTTTGTACTTGCACTAAACATCAAATAAAAAACAAAACTGGTAAAAAAACCTATGCCAATCATTGCAATGATACACCAAGAATAAGTACAATGTTTCAGAACGTTTTTCTGTTTCAGCAGGGTCTGAACACTGCCTTTCCTTCACAGATGGTGCTGGACTTTAAAGTCCTCTCTGTTTCCCACGTGCCTCTGGATACCACATTTTTGTCACACTCATCTCCAGACACTCCTTCTATCCTTTCTTTCCTCGCTCCTGCATAGCTGTGGATGTACCTTTCCCTTTTCCAAGCAGGTTGATAGGGTATCAATGCTGATGCTAATCTTTGCTGGAACTGTGTTGCCCCTGGAGGTCTGAGTGCGATCTAAAACTGCCCTGTAGGAATGATAGAGTTAAAAAGTATCATGGGGTGCACAGGAAAGTATTCTGTGGGCAGAGATAAGGCACATCTCATCTACAGGATATTCTTGTGTTATCAGTATCTTACATGTTGTCCTACAGAGCTAACTATAAAAAGTTCTGCGATCACCAGATGGGAAATGTTTTTAATTACAAACCTTACTCCCCAAGCTTCTGTGTCCCTTCTCCATGGACAAACATGTGACGATTAATATTAAACCAAATGTTGTTTATTTAACTGATAAATGGAAAACACATTATTGGTTGACAGCTCTGTTTGGAAACAGTGTTTTGGAGGTGATCATGTAATAAAATGGGAGGAAACCTAAGTGACAGCATAGAGCATTAAGGTTGAGTCTGGTAACAACTGCAGTCAGTCAGCTAGGCAAGGCTGTTAGAACTTACAAAGAGATGAGAACAAGACTGTTTGATTTGGAATTCAGGTTTTAAGCCATATTTTTTGATTGCACAATTGAATTTAACTCTTAGCTAACAAGTAGACTTAGCATTTGAAGTCCATCTGTTCAGAGTCATTTCACACGATCTTTTCCTCCTAGCTGGGAAGTCTTACAAAGCAGGCTTTTTTTTTTGCCACTGCAGTGCAGTTGATTTCGGAGAAGGCTTAAATGACATTGCAGAAGTCTTCCTTTCTAAGGGACAGCCAAAACTTCTTTGGCTCACCTGCCAGCTCTGTTCTGACTCTTGTGTGCCATACATCTGTCTGCTCACACCACACTGTTGGATGACTACTGAGTTTATGGGAATATTTGTGACCACTCTTAATTGAGATGAAGGCTACGACTCCTGCAGCCAACAGCAGGCAAACATCATCTGTCTAAAAGATGAGTGCTCTCTTTTATAAAAATGCCTTATAGTTTCTGGCACTTCCTAGATGGCTGAGGTCAAGTGTTGGAGAATGTGAGGGTGGGACATTGTGACTCAGCTGTTTGCTGTATAGCATTCATTAATATCTTGTACATTTTCCTACAAGGACAGTTATAAATAGTTTTGCGGTGATCAGATGGGAAACAGTAAGCACAGTCCTTACTCAGCACCACTGGGGAATAAGCTTCCCATCATGCCTCCTCCCCTTTCTTTCTCTGACATCCTTGCTGTTCCCTGGCCACTTTTACAACAGGGATAGTGGCGCCAGCCTGGGCTCTGGTGGTGCAGGGATTCCTCACCTAGTGGGGTGAACAGGAGGGCAAAGAACCACGAGGAATGCAAGGAACCTGACTCTGCCCCCACCTCCACATGCCAGCTAGATCAAATGGCTATAGGTCTGATTCAGGGTCCTCTGAAGTCCATGCAAATATTTGTGTTGATTTCAGTGGCTTTGGATCAGCACCTGTGTACACAGATGAAAGAAAGTTTTTTTTCCAAAAAGGGGACAAAGTCATGTTTACCTTTCATAGAGAGAAAGGGAGCACTGGTACCATCTACTCTGCTCTGCTGCTGGGACAGTCCGTCTAGATGTTGTTGTGCACCCTGATCAGTTGTTGCAGTTCTAGCTGATCCCTAGAAAACCTTCCTCCTGCTTACCCCTCCATTCTTCTTGTTACAAGACAAAGGAATGATGCATAATGTTTTCTGCCTCATAGTTTGAATGTTAAAGGAGCAATCTAAGACCAGAAACATTTTATGGAATGTGTCTATTCCAAGGGAGGGAAAATTTAAGCCTTTATTACCCACAGCAGCTGTAAGTCAATGTGAGTGGCAGAACACCTTAATTCTTTAAAAGAACATTCAACTTGCGCTACAATGAAATTTCTGATTTTTCTTTAAAGACTTTGTAACTAAAGTTGTGTGGTTAAATTGATTTTCTTTTTTTTCTTAGAAGAATATAGATAAGGAACTCACAAGCAAATAAACACTAAGGCTACAGTCCAGGTAAGTTTACTGTTTCACAAGTAATTTAAGTTCACGTTCCTGCATCTCTCTAATAGTGTACAACCTCCCCTGACATGATGTAGAATGTAGCTTATTTTCAAGAGTTATATCTGCTGCAAGTTCTAGGCACCAGCATCTGTGGGGGGAAAAAAAAAAAGTGTAATAACGTCAAGACCCAGGGACTTGCATGATTTAAATAAAAAAGACTTTATAGTCCATGATTTGTTAGTTTGATTGACTGCTGTTGAGGTAATGGTCTGTGTTTAATCCATCTTCTTCACTTTAATTCTGTGGTTTCAAAGTCTGCCTCAAAGGTTGGTCAAGTCCCTTATTATAAACCCTGCTTTGAAACCCGAACCATAAAAAACTTTCTTTTTGCATGTTGTCAAGGTCATAATGAAATGGAAATTAAAAAGATTATGGCAGTAATTCTGTGGGATTAAAAAACTATTCCATGCTGTTGTTTTTCAGCTAGAAGGAAAAGATGGCTTCCTCTTTTTCTTTTGAAATGCAAAGGAGTTCAGTTATTCTATTCCTGGGTATGTTTCTATCGACCTCTTATGATTCAACTCTAGAAGAAGTCTCTGGACAAAACATGTCTAAATAAAAAGTTTACAGTTTTGGAGAAGACATGCACTAAAGGAGTTTTGAGAACTCCTGCAATGCTTTCATAAATGACAGTAATTTGTCAAAAGCTAAGGTTCTGGTCAATAATACAAAATTTTACAATTCTTTACGGAACGTCAGTCCTGTTTGGGGCAAAGTTCTGGGACAGCACTCAGTAAGGGCTGTTGGAACTAGTAGGCAAAGGTCTTTGCACCTTCTCTTAACAAGAAGGAAATAGAAAGATCATAACATGCTAGAATATCTCCATGTATTCGCATTCTCTTTTTTTTGCTTCACTGCTTAACTAGTCTTTCTGAAAATATCTGAAGTTGCTTTTCAGCAGGCGTAAGAGGAAGAAAGAACCCAGAGAGAATTGCTTCCTAAGCTTTTGTGGTAGTGGTGAAGGATTGCAGGAGGTGATGAAGGTGAGCATGTTTCTGTGCAAATCAGAAGACATTAGAGAGACACTGGCAACAGGACTGTGCAGCAATGACAGGCATGGAGGTCAGAGAACTGCGGAAAGTCAAAGATCACTGAAATTTAGAGAAGTATGTGGGAGAGAGAACAGCATCTCTTTGGAAGCCAGGATGGTAGATTAATCACAGAGAGGGGAACAAATGAATATGAGGAATGAGGTTTCTTGACCCAAGGGCCAAAATCCTGTTCAACCATGGGAGAAACATGAAGCGTGATTGGCCAAATATTGAATGAATACTTGGAGAAGGTGAGCATATAAACTTGTGAGAGATGCCGTTAATCAGAGCAGAAATTGATGCCATGTGATTTCTGCCAGGTTTCTGGAACAATCAGGGCAGAAATTACCGGCAGATGTCCTTGTTCTTAGGCTCTCTACAGACAACTCTCTACAATCCCTTGACCTTTGTGAACCACCTTCAAGGGCATCTCTGGGACTGGCCAGAATCCCTGAGAAGTACTAAGGGTGAGGGTAGGAGTACCCACTGAGCAGAGGAAAAAGGCCTGGCCAAAGGACTGAAAGACCACTTCAGAGTTAATTGTTTTTATTTATTTTAATTTTTTATTTGTTTTTCATTTATTTTGCATGTTAGAGCACAAGTAAGGCTTAGAATTTGAGAGGCTTCTCTTTATTTTTTGTGTTTTCTCAAGGACAGCTAGCTGAGGACCTTGCAAGCCTAATTTTTCAGCTCCTTACTAGTTCCAGGGAAGTTTCAGACAGACCAGGAAAAACAATTTCCCTCTATTAAGTACCTGGTGTAATCTTCCTCTTTTTCAGCCTGGACTCTGTGTTTCTCATGCTGGTAAAATCTGCTGGTTCCTGTCCAAATCTTCTGATTGCCTCTAAGGAAAGGCTGGTTGAAGCCCAGACATATGATATGGAGTTGACAAAAAGCACAGCAGATAGCAATGGCATCAAGGTCTCAAAGGGAGCATGTAGTTGACATACTACACGTAAGTATGGAGAAACGTTTCATTTTGGCTGATGTTGGCTAGCTACCACAGGTGTAGTCAAGCTACAAGGGAGAAGTAAGGAAGGCAGAGTGAAGAGGTATAGGGACAGGTTTTGCTACCACAAACAGGGATCAGCGAAGACGCCCACTGATTTTGGTGACCCCTCTGTAGGACTAGGTGAAACCAGCAGCATGTTATTTGTGATCTGGTAGAAGACCAGACTAATAACATTATTGTTGACCCCATTCATGGACTGAACTTTGGTTGGAGCTAAGACCAAGTGTCAAGTTGTGCTTGTTGTCAAAAATTATGGTATTATGATAAAGGAAGAGTTCAAGAAATGCCTTCATATGGAGCCTGTCAAAGTAAGTTTTGTGTGTGGCCCTTGGAGCTTACAGATGTACCTGTCTTCCTCACAAAGCCTAGTAGAGCATGAGTGTAGGCATTCATGGCCAACTTGCCTTATCCATCAGAGAAAGTTGCTATTCAATCAAAGCTGATGGTTCTGAGTTGACTCAAACTTTTGATATAGGGCAAAATCGGAGGTTTTAGAGTTGGCGAGGTGCAAATATATCAGAAAAAAAAGGCACTGTCAGTTGTGTAGCAAAGGTTTGAGAGCATTTCTAAGACTATGTGTCAGTAGAAAATGTGGACTAAATGTAGCTTCATTTAAGGTGCACAAAAAGCCTTCACTCTGAGACCAGATGGGGCATTTCAGCCAAATACCATAACGAGAGCTGTGCTTGGGAACACTCTGTTTCAGCAGTGTGGATGTGACCAAAGGGTAATTCACAGTGACTGCCAGAATCCCAGTCCTTCCTAAAGAAGTGATTTTAGAGAGGAGAACAGTATATTATTGTGACAAAATACTTGTACCGCCTTATCCAACTGTCTTAGCTCACAATCTATGTGCATGAGAGACAAAAACAGGGGATGTTAGAAATAATGTAAAGTGTCTAGCATATGGCAAAAAAGATTGTAATGATTATGGGAAATAAAAATGAAATATAACTTTATCTGATTATGAAATTATACAGTGGAAGGAGGGTGACACTAGTAACCTACTGTGCTTAGTGAGCTGTTAATAATGGACAGTTACAGTCTTCTGGTAAAATTCAAGAGGCACGGCTGTAAAACTGATTCAGGAGGAACATTGAAGATTGTCTAAATGTCACAGAGTCCTAATCTGTCTGGAGTGTTTGGGGATAAGTCAGAGCTGAACTGCGCACAGGTCCAGCAGCCTTGCAGACAAGTAGAGATGCTTATGCTGTCATGGCTTTGGGCATTGATAGGACCAATATATCACTCTTGACTGTCTCTCACAAGTGACTGGGAAAGGGAGGGTTTGAAGTTATAGTTACCTCTCACCACCTTGCTGCCAGAGTTACCCAAATATGCTCGAAAAATTATATTGTGCCCCAGTAAGACTATAGCAACCTTCTGCCTTCCTAGTGCTACTTCGGTACCGGCTGATCTCTGCTCTCTGTACCCACTCATCCTTGCCCCCTGCTTGTCTCAGGGAAAGACACAAGTGCTGCATATAAAGTAACTACATGTTCAAACTAAGAAACCATAGCCTTTTTTAATAATGTGCTTTAGGAAGATGAAATATCCATAAAAAGACAAGGACATTTATTTAAATACAATGTCTGCCAAGGTGACATTTGCCAATTTCTGGTATGATGGGGTTATTTTTGAGCATGGAAGTTTTCTCGCCAAAATTTAGAACTTTGGATGATTTTTTTGATAAACAAGAGTCAGATATTAAACACACACTCCCAAATGCTGAAGTTTTCTGAAAATCTGGTTTAGATGGTGATGTGAGAGTGGAGGACATGGGCTCTTCTAGAAAGTATGCCTTAAAGCAATAGCAAGGAACTATAATTTCCATTCATATTGAGGAAGGACTTCCTATAAGTCCAGTCTTATAGTAGGATTTGAACAGGCTCATCCTTGCAGACTCCTTCTGATTTACTCTAATAGTAGAAAAACTAAAATGAGGAACCGGTCCTTTAATATGACAGGACAGAGTTTGCAAGGCCAGCTGCAATTTCACATGTCCAAGGTAGACAGGTAAAGGCCAAATAAATACCTGGAGTAACTACTCATCAGGGAGGGGCTTGCAGGGAGTCAGGGGGAAATAATTCTGGCAACACTCTCAGATAAGGAAGATACAGGCAACCAAGGCCTGATTCTTTTAAGAATCACAGACTATTGCTTTGCAGAGTTGTCAGAGTAAATCACTCCTTCCACCAATGCATATAGTGAATTACGGGTTATAAAATTCATCTAAGAATTGAAAGTAGCTCAAAATGAGGCTCCAACCATAGTCTAAAATGATGAACTGAGCCAGACCAAAAACTTACGACTGTGAAAAGAAGAATCAGAAGGGAGAATTAAGAACTGAATGGTCCTTATTGAAGGAGACCTGCGACGAAACTTAAACTCAGGAAATATTTCACACTTCAAGAATATCGAAGTACACAGCCTGATAAGGTAGGTTAGGCTTGAGTCTTTTGTAGTAAAGAGATTTTTCTGGGACAATATTTTACTACATTGCTATCTTAGTCTCATTTTTTAATGTTCTGCCTGTCATTTTGGTGTTTAAATTCCATATGCAAAATAAGAAATCAATGCAAAAATACTTAGATGACATGGAACTAGTGAATATATATGGAAAATTATGCCCTTATGTAAGAAAATTTGTATTTAAAAAAAAATGTAATAGTTAAAATGAAAACAGAAATAATACATCTGTAATTGCATTATTTTTCATGTGGAAAACTTCAAACATTTGAGACCTCAGACAGATATGTTGGAAAATACAGTCTTGATTTCACACTGCAATATCTATGAGTGGTTTTTCTCACATGAGGAACTATATTTCAATGTGTAAGAACCCAGTTATGCAAACACTTCAGTATGCAACTTGGACAATTTTGTCTAGGAGGGGCGTCAACCTAAATGAGTTGCATATTTAGGATCAAATTTCCAAAAAGGGATGCAAAAGTTAGAGCTACTCACATAGGTTCAGTGTAACCGCTCATATACAGACAGATATTTTTGAGACTAAGAATTTGCAGAAGAGCGTTGCTAGATCTGCATCTTATTTTATATTCTAGTCCAGTTTATCACTTTTTCTGTCCAGAACTAAATGCATGGGTTAGATCTTAGGCCCTAATCTTGCGAATACTTAATTCACATTTAATTTCACCATATCTGAAAAAGTTTTAAGATATGTTAATATTAGCAGGACAAGGTTCTCTGGGTAAGGGTGGAAAGCTGATTTTCTCATTGAATTCCCATTGATATCAGCAGAGTCAGGATTTGCACTGGTAGCCACGATATATGAGCTTCTATAAACTGTAAGGAATACGTATATATTTTTAACTTTTCTTTGGGGACTTCCACACCACTCCCCTATAATCTGGTATTTTTCAGACCTTGCTTTCTGCCGTATTTCTACTGTAAAACCAAGATGCAAAAAGTTTATAGGAAGTAATAGCTATGTCATTTATTGTCTGAATGATCATAATAGGTCAGTAATCGGAGGAAGAGTACTGCATGCTTCTTGTTGTGTAAAGGGGATACATCTTTGAATAACATTTTAGTTGACACACCCTTAACAGACATCCGGATTGCTAATATCCACAACTGACTGCAATGCTAGGTCTGCATAAAGAAAATGAAGGCTGACTGCCTCAAGACTTGCTGTGAAGGTGGAGCTTCTAGGGACGTTTTCAGGAGGATTGTCATGATTAAACTTGCGATTTTTTTCTAACCTCAGTAATGAAGGAGTTATAGATTTATTGCATCTTGAAAAATAGAATCATGGAATAATTCAGGGTGGAAGTAGCTTCCTGCTCAAAGCAGAACTTGCTCTGAGATCAGACCAGGTTGCTTAAAGCTTTAACTAGTCTGGTCTTGAAAACCTTCAAACTCCCTAGGTCATCTAGTCTATTGCTTGACTGTCCTAATATGAAACACTTCTGTGAGGAAGCAGGAACTGCTGAGCAGGGTTTATGTGTTCTCTTGGGGAACGCAGGGAACAAGAGAAAATGGCTTTCCCAGATAAAAGTTTCAAGAACCAGGATGAGAAACTCCCTGGGAGAGAGAGCACAGAGGAAAGAGAGGTGAGTCTCAATCTAGTTCTACGCGTCCTGTTTCTAAGGGTGGTGGAAGCTTGGGTGTGGAGCTGCTGTAAGGTGTAATGCATGTGATTATTCTCTGCTGTGGTATATCTGCTTTCTTCAAAATAGTGTTTTGTGATACCAACAATGCCTGGAGAATCAATGTCAAAGTAGTGCCTTTGAAATATCAAACAGTTAACAGAAAGGTTAGTGGCTACTTAGTATTAAAACTGCAAAACTATTCTTATGCAGCAAAGGTAACAGGAGACTGAGTGGCAAAAGTCACACTAACATAGTAAAGCTAAATGAATACCTCCCAGGTTTTAAAATAGTGCAAAAGAAAGTTGAATGTTATTCTGATAACCAGAAGGTGTTTAGCAGGTCTACTGAATGGGACATAAACAGTCTTAAAAAATGCATGAGTAATTTAATGGTGAGAAATGTACTAAGGATGTAGTACAACAACAATACAAATCCTAGTTTTCTGCGAAAATATACATGCAGTGCAAACAATCCTTTCAGTACCTTATGGAAGGAAGTAAAAGGGTTAGCAGAATTAGAATGTACTGAATGAAGTCAGACGCCAGCTGACTGAAGTGATGGTATGGCCACCATATACAGGTATTCAAGAAGACAAAGCTATCAAGTTCTCTCTTAGCCTGTGAAAAGAGTTAAGAAGACCAAATCTAGATTTTTTTTAAAAAAAAATTGTTTTATTTTTTAATTTTTTTGTTTTTTCCTCCAGCCTATGGTTTCGGCATCTTGAGTTACAATCTTCTTGGGCAGATAAGTTCAGGTGCTTTCACTGCAGGATTCCATTGACACATAAAATGTATCAAATCTCTTTGACTGGAAATAACAACTGAAGATGTGCGTATTTGGGACAGAAATTACTATGTGTTATAAAAATCTATGTAATGTATGCCAAGCAAAAAAGCCTTAAATTGAGTGAGAACTAATATCCAGTTGGGATGAGTAAGACTGGCTATTTAGGAAACCTGCTATGATTTGTGCTTTGTGACAAAGGAGTTTGACAGAACGTAAGTAAGGTAATTGGACAGTGGAAAGACTTCAAAAGAAAAAGGCCACCCAGAGATTCACAGACTCATTACTATTTCTAAGCACACATATTCCCTGATTTATCACAAATATTCCACTGAGCATATTGCTAGGGGACAACAGCAAATGCTGCTGTGATTATAAGAGGAAAGACTTGGGGAACTGCCACAGAGGAGCTGAAACTAATTTTTCTCAGTTTAACGAAGACTTCAAGTTAATACAAGTTTATGTGGACTAGAGACTGCCCTTCTGAGAGAAGACAATCTGGGGGCATATCCTTTCAACACGCAGATTTAACTGACAGGATTATACCCAGATTGGGAAATACAACTGCTGATTCTTGGCTTGACTTATAAGTGGTTTCATGAATATGTTTGTAAATCATTTGAGATAAAAACAGCCCATACACCACAGTAGTCTGTATGATAGAAACTACTCTACAGATAGCCCTTTTAACCTCAGAAAATGTCCATGAAATGGGAAAAAAAACCTTCAATTTGAAATCCTGGCTTGAAAAGGACATGATTAGAATATCCATGATTAGGAGAGGAAACATGAAGTGGTCTATGAGGGCTCTTTTCAGGGAGATCCTTGCCTAAGCACAGATTTTTGCAAAGGTGTTGGAAGTGTAATGGAACATGCTGAGATCAGGAGGACGTCACTAGGTAGTGTCAAAATGTCCCTGCGCTGACTGTTGGAGAAGTGCTAATGGCATTTTAAATAATCTTTTCTGCTCCTTAAGTCTCATAATGTGTAGCATTCTTTACTCCAAGGACCTGAATACATTTACAGGTTTTTAAGAAACAGAATGCTGGAAAACAAATAAGAAGTTGAAACAATAGGAAGATTTTGCTCACTTTTGTCTGCATTTGATTCATAATTTCTATGGATTACTTTATTTTTTTTAAGGAAAAAGGTCTTCTTTAAATTTAAACTGTTGTATGTTACATTTCATGAAGCAACTCTTTATAAATTTGTAGTATAACCCCCCTTCCCCCACATAGAGGATTCTAGATGAATTAATAACTTATTGTGTTCAGCAGTCCATAAATTTCTACTCTTTTCAGCCAATCTCTTATGAATATTTGCATGGGTTAGCAGAACTAGTTTGGTTATGAGAATATATTCTGGAGAGTTGAACAAATTTATTCGCATGAGCACTAGTGCAAAACATAGACATCTTGCTGTACAAAGACGTTGTTAGAAAGGTGGGGCAGAAGAACAAAAGTTTCAGTGCCAGAATGTGATGCGTTTCTCGAACTGAAGGTGGCTAACCATGGTTAGCCAAAGAACTACACATCAAGAATGACGAATAGGGCAGAAAACTTACTCCAAGAATGTACAATAGTTGCTGTTAGTGTGTCTGAGAATATTTCAAGAAAAGCGATGGGGCTTCTGCTAAGGGAATAAGTTGATGACCTTAACAATGCCCTTTCTTATAAGCCCTCATGATAGTGAGTGTTCTCAGATGAGAACATCAGGAGTCATTGTCTTTCTGTTTCTTGAGAGCAAATGGAAAGAACCCAGCGCAGCCATTAGAAATGGAAAGCCACAGGAACAGTAAGAACCTCCAGCAGTGCTTCCACTTTCAGAGTTGGTTAGACAGTCTCTTGAACTTCAGAGTGCATAGTGACACTGTGATGGTAAACCATGGAGAATCAGAGGTAATTATTGCTAACAGAGATCCAAAAGGCATCAGTACGGTCTGCTTATGGGTGTGGGGAATTCTAAGAGTTTACCCTGTCATCTCCCCTATAGATACTGATTTGTGCTTTACTAGTTGCTGGAGTCTTATCTAATTTTCCAAGATAAAAAAACATCTGGAGGCAAAAGGATATAATTTAGCTACTAAATCCAGTGGTCTCTTATGACCCAACCCATATCCTATGGCTAATGACAGGACAGCACTCCTTTGTGTTACATTACAATGTCCCATACACTGAAAGAATGTTGTCTTTCATTAAATGAAGCAATCTTTCAGCAGCTCCTCAAATAAGTCATATAACCAGTAATTTTTTGTTCCACGGTAAAAACTGAGATGCTCACTTTGCAGTTCAGAATCATCACCCAGCTTCTAAGCCATAATGCTAGGGCTCTTTTAATGGGTAATCTATTGTTGCTTCAGTATTACTGGTGCCCACTGGCAAAGGACTACCAGTGTCATGTAACCATAAGTATTTATGTGAATGAACTCTAAGTTTTTAGCAGTTCCTCTGGCACATCGCACCCCTTTTCAATGAAGCAATGTACCTATTTGGAAAAAAAAAAAGACTGTTTTTAACTCTTCAGTGGTGTTCTGTCTGTGCCACTTCTCAGACTCAAACAACTCTGCCTAGAAATATTTTCAAATATTTTTCAAAATATATTAGAACATAATTATGCTCATATCACCTAATCCTGCATTAATGATCAGTATTTTTAATGTTATGAGACAGATGAAGTCTTTTCCAACAAGCTTGTTCTTTAAAGTGTATCTATGTGGTCTACTGCAGAACACTGAACTTTCTTTCTGCACGTGTATATATTCATCCTTGCTGAAAATCTTTAAATTAAATAAAATTTAATATTAATAAAGTTTAATACTTTACTAAAGTATTTACCAATACTCTAGTAAAGAACCATAGTAATTATATTCCTAGAAAATAAGAAAGTTCAGAAGGTATTTTCTGCTTGTAAATGTAAGTGATAGAAGCAGATTCTCCCTTGCAGACATGGGAAACAAAAGTAATTTCAGGTCCTGATAGATTCAGACAGGTTTGAGTGTAGTAATTCAACTTTATCAATGACGTGTAACAATTGTAATGCTGGAAACAGTCTTTAACAGCGACAATAAACTTTCTGAGGGAAGGTTAATTTAGTTTTCAGATAAATGGGAAAACAGTATATTCTATAACTAAACTAAATGGTATGCTACAGCAACACAGATTTCAGTGTTTAGTCACAAATGCGAGTTTTCTAATCCCAGTTAAGAAATGAAGATAAACCAAAACAATTCTTATTTGTCTGCCAGTTCTGAGATTTTTAGGAAAATAATGACTATTCTGCATGCAGTCTGAGACATGAAGGATATAAGTTATTTTAGGAGCTAGTGAGATAAACTGGACAGTATTTTGTAAGTACTGCTGTACCAGGTCAGACAAAATCTATCTGCCTCAGTCTCCTGTCTCTGGCCAATGGCCCATACTTAGGGAAAGCATATGAAAAGGTAATGTACAGACAGATACTTCCACTGATATAACTCCCTGAGACGGAAGCTTACAAGCCCAGACACTGCATCTCTGTATTTAATGGCATTTTGATTTATTTATCTCATAAAAATATATCAAAACACTTCATGAGCTCATGTATGCAATTATTTTTTGCAAATCTTACAGAAAATCCTAGAGTTCCATAGTTAAATCACACCTTATTAGTCAAAATACTTCTTTTCATTTACTTCAATTAGTTCCTTAACACTTATTTTCATGATCCCTGGTTTTTTTTATTATGAACTGTGACACTCGTGACTTCATAGAAGGTCTTACATGTTTTTAGCTCTCATTTGTCTCTTTTTCAAGGCTAAAGAGCTCTAGATTGATTTCTCCTCAAATATAGGCTATCCCTTGGTTTTGATCCTTCTTGTCATCCTTTTTGTACTCTTTCTAGTTCTGGCATATTCTTTTTGAGAAGTCACCAGAATCACTCACATGGTGACTTCATGATGTTTTCTGTTTCAGTTTCGACTGGGAAGTACATTAGAGAAGGTTATCATACAGAATCACTCTATTCTCCCAGTACCTAGAGTTAAGCTAGTAGCAGAATAGCCCTTTTGTCAGTTAGAAATGTCTACAGGAAAGACTAATCCCAGTTCTCCTTTCAGATTTACTGTGTGGGCCTGCATATTTCAGGACAAAAGTGTTTGGGTATAGAAAAGAAGAAAGGATCAGGAACTCCTTAATTTAGAGAGAAGAAGTAGTGTGAAACTGACCTACAAAATACAGTCTGGATTAGAATTGTAGAAGTTGTTACTTTTTTTTTTTTTAATAGTTACTTGGGGCTGGAGTTGGAAGGTTCAGTGGTTGAACCCAAAATAAATAAGTATTTGTGGTCAGCCCAAAATCAAATTTTTGTGTGAATTGAAACAAACAGTCATTGCCAGTAGGAATGTTCAAACCCATATGGAGAAAATGCAGTTTCTAGGGTTTGATCTCAACAGCAGAGGTTCTCAACAAATATTCACCTTTTGCACCATATGCTTTCATGACCCATTGTAACCCTGCATCCTGTTGCTGTGAATAGGAATAAAGGCCTTCCTATACATGTTTTCATTTTTCCTGTTTCTGAAAGAAATGAGACGTTGTTTAACAACAAATGTAATTTGGATGTGATTATTACTGTTGAGAGAATAAGTGCTGGCTGGCTGGGTACGGAGCCAAGAAAGGTTTCTAGCCATGAGCAAAGAAAACAGCAAGATGGGACTCAGCAACTCCATGCCCTTGCCAAAAGGATAACAACAAGTTTAATGGAAGGTCTCTCTCACAGGTATAAAGACAAGACCTTTGCATATTGAGTACTCGGCTATATCACTGATAAATTACAGTCCCAAAAGACCCGTAAAGAAGTGGGAAGAGATCATAAGCATCTGGCATTTGTAATGAAAAGATAGTTGGGAAAGGCACAGGACTATTGTTATTTCTTTATACTTTTGTGTGTCTGCAAAAGAAACAGGGGTTCATAATTTTTTCTGAGGGAGAAGACTCGGATGCTTTGCTCCATTCATTAGTACTATCTCGGTTGTGGTTGATTTGAAGTGACTGGGAAGAAGGGCTGAGCCACTGTGTTTCCCCCACCCCTACTCCTATTATAGCTGTATTCAACTCTGGGCAAAAATATCAAATAAGCATACAATAACTGTATATTGGGGGGAGGGAGGGGCAGGCAAGGAGGGAGTGGGGAGAAGAGAGTGAAGAAATCAGGATATAGGTTTACCTCCTCCCCACCACAGGGGGATGTGTGGAGGACCACATCTGTAAGAACAACCAGCAAACTATAAGGTCTTAGGCCCTGATAAGTAAAATATTTAACTCCACCCTGGAATTCCTCAAATTGCACACAGTCCCCAGATTCCCAGGTTCCTTGGAAATTTTCTTTGGCAAAATATTTAATGACAGTGGAGAACAAGTGCAAGACAAAACGAATGTAACGGAAGACTGCCAAAAAATAGTGTTCAGTGTATGCAGTCAATACGTTGCATAACCTGTATAATTCCAAAAGTTATGTTGCACTTTGAATACAGTGGGCTTGCTCTAAGTCAGTCATAGCCTATTCTGCACTGCTTAGACCTCCACTGCATGCTTGTATCACTACAGTTGCAAAGAAACTATAGTTTGTGCTAAGCTAGTAGCTGTTGTACTCCATACCTGGAGTAGCAGCACAACTGAGGACTATCCCCCAGTTAAGTTGAATGGAAGGTGTCCAGTAGCTCACTGAGGGACTGTGCTACCTATAAAAATAGAAAGCATTACTTACAACAAAAATTGTCACTGCCTATACATATCCATTAACTTATAAAAATTATAAAGAACTCACCATTGAAATTATTTAAATACTTCAGTTGCAAACACTTTTCCTTTAGAAAATTCAGCCAGAAGGGAAAACTGGATGTATTTTTAAATAGGAATTTTTTTTTAAGAAAACACTAAAAAATCCCCTACAGAAAGCAAGTACCCTTGCAAAAAGATGTTGGTTATGCTTTTTTTTTTCTTTCCAAATCCCCAATTTTCTATTGCATAGTTTCAACAGAAAATTTTCAGATGGCCCTAAGAACAAGGAAGATCAAATTAAATCTGTAAAGTGCCCTTAAAATTGAGAGAAGGGGTAAAATCCTACAAAGAAAAAATGTTAAGTTATTTGGACCACAAATGAATATTTGGGGAATGTACTGAGACTTGTCTGTCTTGTTGATTTGCCCTGAAACTGCTAAACAGCTAATGAAGCAAAAGTTCGACTCTAACAGTTTCATCTAGAGCTGACTGAAAAACACTTGGAGTAAAACATTTCAATATAAAATGGCTTTTTTCCAAAACCAGAACTTTCAGGAAAAGCTTTCAGTTTCTTCTAAATTTCCATTTTTTATTGGAACCAAATATTTTGGTCTTCTATCCCTCTCCTTTTTTTTTTTTTTTAACTTCCTCCCTGCACTCTACTTTATTTTACCACTGAATACAATATAAAGACCAATGTCTAGCGACTATTAACATCCCAAAATAAAATATTCTTTAAGTTCTGGTTGGTTTTGCTTTTTTTTAAAAAAAAAATTTGTGACCTTCCAAGACATTCTTAACTTTGGAAATGTTAGGGAGTAACAAAAGGGGGGGGGGGGAGGAAGTACGTAGCTATTTGTAACCCTGCAATGTTTTCAAAGTACAGAAACCTTTGAAAAGTTGCAGAATAACAGATTTTCTGCTGAATAAAATAAATTATGTTCACAGAAAAAGAATGGATTCAAAAATAGGGATTTAATTTCAATTTTGACAAAAGCCTCATACTTTAAGCCACATATGAAATACCAATATCAATATCTTCTTAAAAATGTTTTTTCCACAGTCATAGATTTCAGTGTAAGGAAGGATCATCAGACTGCTCAGTTTGCTCAGTTTTCCTGTAGATTGCAGGTCACAGCATGTCACCAGTTATTCCTGTTTGAGCTTAGTAACTGTACCAAATTAATGTGGGACTTCTGGGGTTGCTAGTGGACCTCAATTTTGTTCATAAGCTGTCCAATATTGGCAGGTGTTGTTGCCTACCACTTGAAACTTGCCTAATAATCTTGCCATTGGCCAGCAAAGACTGGAGAGCTGTAGGCATGCTATGTATTTCCCTCGAATCTTACAATGCACTCACAGTAAAGGCTGAATTTCAGTATAGATGTGCCTGGGCTCCTTCAGAAACACCTAGATTTGATACCAGGATTTGTGGCTGCAAAACAAACCCAAGGACCTGGCTAAATGTTTATGCATTTGGTCTGCCCTGAACTCCAGCCTGCCTTGGATGAGTTCCTGCCTGAGGCACCTCAAGTCTTTCTGCACTGCCTTTCTTACTGCTGAACAGAGATATCTTTAGACACACGCTTAAATATTTTACTGACTCTAGACCTTAGTTAATGTAAAATATCATTCAGAGGAGTAACTGGAATTCGGGGAAAGCAATAAACTGTCATAAACTACGGACTGAATGCAAATGAAACATGGATGCTAATAACAAGGTCAGAGTGATTGAAACATCTGAAGCAGACTCTCAAAGAAGGACAGCAAATTACCACTGGAGCTTCCTGAGTGAAAGTAGGTGTCAGGATGTGAATGTGACAGGATCTCACTGAAGTCTCACTACAAATTTCAAGGTTTGCCAAGTTTTCCAATCTGCCAGTTGGCGAACAACAACTGCATGGCACCATTGGTACGGTCCCACCACAATGAAACCCACTGACACTGATGGAAGTACTCTGTTCAGCTTCCCTTGGCTCTGAACAGCTTCAGTGTTCACCGTTATTGTCGTTTTAATTTGAGAAAGGATAGTGGAAAGTCTAGGAGAAGAATCAAGAGGTACAGAGACAAGAGACAATGGAATAGGGCTATGGTTATGAAACAAACCTGTTTGTAGTATCCTGAATTTTAAAGAATAGGTGCAGGAAGTGTGTCAAGAGAATGCAACAACTAATTGTGAGACTAGGAAGAAGTCTTCTAGATTTTAAACAGTATATGATCAAGATTAAAGGCTAAAGGAAGAAAACAATTCAAAGGAGTAAGAGAACAAAACAAGAGCTTTTTGCAGTTGAGAGGAAGGAGTAAAAATATGTAGGAGAGGAGAGTTTAAAGTAGAGAAACATAACATAGGAAAGAAAAGTAATGATTTGAGAAATGTGTGTCGAAGTTGATTCAGAAATAATAGCTTTGAGTAGGTGTGAAGGGAAGAAAAAAGATCACAGAGGAAGTGACAGGTGATACAGAAAACACATGAGGATGAGAAAAGAGCCAGGAGCTCAGAGAAATATAACAAAGAATTGTGAGGAGGAATATTTGGGGGTAAAAGGCAGGCTGGCATGGGCACGTGAAGAAGCCGTTCCTTTTTTTTTTTCCCTCCCTCTTATTTTTTTTTTTGCTGTTTGTTTACATCCCCCTGAGGACACTGGGATCTTTCCACCTCTGTTAATGCTGTTGAACCTCTAGCTTTGCTGGTTTGATAGCCATACCTATCACTGGAGCATTTGGTATGCAGAGACTAGGAGAATATGACTGTACATACTGTCAACCATGCATGCTTAGCTAACAGTACAGGAATCAAGCCTAGACTGACTCTAGCAAATTAAGCAATGCCAGGGAATGTTCCTAGGAGGTGAAGACCACTTTTCTCCATTAAATTGTTAGCATGGATGCTGGCAACACTCTGATCCAGGTCAGATAGCACTCTCCTAGACAATTCCCAAGTATGCCTTGGGAGTTAGTACATGCCAAGGGCAGTTCCCAGTAGGCAGTTTGGATGCACTCGCCCCAGTTTGGAAGGTAAGGAAAGTGAACGGGATTGAGGCAGCTTGTTCTGTGCCAGATGTGCTGTGGGCCAGGGAACATTCCTTAGCACATTTAGTTTACTAGCATGGATGCAGCCAAAGAGTGTGTTGTTTCCTCTGTTTAAAAGAGAGGATGCAGTTACTCCTTAGCTTAGAACAAAGTCAGCTTCCTTTAGACAAGAAAAGGTAAAGAGTTAGAAAGCTGCTGGAAGAACGGCCCTGAGTCTCTGAAGGGGAAGAGGTAAGATAAACACAGAGCAGCAGAAGCACCTCCAGGCAATGGAAGAATGGTGGACTGTGAAATTAGACGTGCCTGTATAAATCTCGGTGGGGGAGCGGGGAACTAAACTGAAGACACAGCTGTATCTGGATGTGCCGAAACCAGTGCCTGCCATGCTGATCAGTATTAGTGCTGCATTTGTACAGGTGATAATATATGGGGTCTTGTCCATGCCCACGCTTATAAGCACTAAGGCAGATTATACATGGGAATGGGCAGTGTTACTTGTTTAGCATCTTCTCCAATGGCTACGCTCGTGAAAGTACAGGTAGTGAATTGCGGTGGTGTAGGCAGGATACACGGTCTAGAAGTAACATGAATCTAATGTGAAATGTGCAAATGCTGAACCTGCAAATTGGCAGATGATCTCGTGCAAAGACCTGGAGGTTAGGTACAACTAGAGCTGGAACTAAGTACACAGCCTTCAGGTCTCTCTCCACCTCCTGTTAGCATTAGTTAACGTCCACAACATATTGAAGATGAAAGATTTTTTATGAACTTATAATTAATGTATTAAAAAAAATATTTTGTTTTACTGGCTTATGTCATTTGTACCTTTGTACCTAGATCCAGCCAGTCAGCTGAAATAAAACATTGAGTAAAAACTTTTAATGTGAATACTGTGTCAATGAATACAGCCTTCAGATGTGCCAGAAGTGTTGCTTTTCTCTGTTAGCAAGCAGAGTCTACAGGAAGATTCTGCACTTTTGCAGGACACTGGAGAGTTTAACAATAGAGCGCAGTGCTGTGATCATGTCAAATGAAATCCTCTGGAATTGTATTCTCCATCTGTTTCCATTCAGGTCAAGTGCATGTACTTCTCATTTATTACTGCCTGTCATCTGCATGACAGGAACACCTACAGGCCCCACCTAAGATCAGCTCCTGCAGATTCTAGATACTGTACAGAGACTCATACTAAGACACAGCCCTTAACGCAAAGACTTTATAGTCTAAATGGCTATGACAAAAAAAGGATGAAGTAAAACAGCTTCAGGTGGAAGATCAAGAGTTACAATGCAAGTGAATTGAGATGAAATCCTGGCCTCATGTAAATAAGAGTTTTGTCATTCATTTCCATGTGACCTGGATTTCTTCCCTGGCTAACTTGCCCAAAACTATAGGGGAAGTCTGCATCAGAGACAGGAATTGAACTCTGAGTCCCTGTCCGATGACATTACCCTTCCTGCCAAAGAGGCAGGATGATTTAGATGTGCTCCATGCATGGCTCTCTCAACAAAATTAATGAAAGTTGTGCACATCAAGGGCCTACAGGTTTGGGCCATTCATCCCTTGTACATCCTTTCCCTTCACCTCTTGGTAGAATCTCTGATTTCTGACAGTGAGATGAGTAAACTCAGCAGGTTCACAAAGAAGGCACATATGAACCTTTTGCAGCCTGAATGTAAGCTTAGGGTTGGAAGGAATCCAAAACCTCAAAAGGAAATCCAGCTGAAATGACCAAGTTTTTGCCTGGTTTAGGGTCAAAACCTAGTGAAAACAACACTTCACATAATTTCTGTATAAAAAACCATGAAGCCACCCAGGTTTATAGAAAACCACCTCAAATTTTCTTACTGTGCAGCCAGGTTCGGAAAGAAGGTATGGAAAATTGAGTAATACCGCTCAAGTTCCAGGTTCATGGCAAAGGTTCAAAATATTTTAAACCTGCTCCACTCTAGGTTCATTTCACTTCTAAAGTTTGGCATAAATCCAGCAGCTACCTAAAATGGTATAGTACCAAGATACTTACCAGACATTTGTAGTCTCCTCTATCAAACTATTTACTAAGGTTTTGTTTAATTTTGTTTTGGTTTGGTTTGGGTTTTGGCATTTACATTTAAACCTCCTTCCTCATGGACTCACATTGATCCTGTCAGAAAACTCATGACTTCCAGTGTTCCTTGGAATTTTATTCTCAAGAATTTTAATTCCAGACAGGTCCAACCTAGCAAAGGAGACAAAATACTAAGGTCTAAATTAAACATAGTCCAAGAGTTCTCCTTAATGACAGGTCATCAGCCTGTGCCTGTAAAAAGACAAGGCTATAGAAATGGAGCAAACCAGTTATTTTGGTAGATCTAGAACTCATGAAGTCTCATTCTTGCAACAGTTGACAGCCGTCAGCTTCAGTTTCAGATTCTATGAGGCCCTTATTTTCTTGATGGAATGTGAGACAATAATCCTTCCTGTGGACTAAAAATGTGTTTGCTGAAACTTTAGGGTGTTAGATAAAGATCTGCAAACAGCGATATACTGGCCATTTAAGCACAGCAAGAGCCCTGGAAAAGAACAAACGTACCTTTTATGAGAAAAAGGTCCTGGTTCAAATCTCACTGAAAATATGTGCTCTACTTTCTTCATAGAATGCAAGTACTCTGCTTAAGTCCAAACTAGATAGTCACTAGCTTGTAATAAAGTCAAGTGAAAAAAATCGCTATGATTTCTAGAAAGCCTTTCTTCTTGGGAAACTCTAGTAACAGTGACACTTTATGAAGCATTCAAAAAAGTAAGAATTTGAATTTACTAAATGTGATTAAAAGCTCTTTTCTGAAAGAGAAGTTGTATGCACAGACAGACTTGAAGGATTCTGGGTAGAAATTCTTATACCTCTGGTTCCTGTGCTGCCTGTTATCTATAATGAGCTAAGAAAAGCTACTCGTCACGGCATTTGAGCAACGGTCTTATCACAAATGTGAATCAGGATAGTATCTTTAGTCCAGAAATAAAACACAAAAGCAGATAACATGGAGATGTAAAGTAAATTCTGCATAAGACAACACATTAGTTACTCTGTATGTGTGGGTTTTGTAGTCTTCTGGTTGTCTTTAGTCTTCTCTGAACCAAGAACAAGATTTTCCTAGGAAAATCAAGATTGTGTTTTCAATCTAAAGCCTGCTAAAGTTAGCAGTAGTAGCCACATTACATGAATACTATTCCTTCTGCTAGTCTTCTTTATAACGATGGGAAACAAAATTAAGGTGAAAGATAAAGAAATAAGAAAGATATAGATTGCAAGTGAACTAGGTGACACCTCAGTCATGAAAGAAGAGGGCTCATCTTAGATTGTTTTACTTACGTTTGTATTGTGTTTGCTGTCAGATAATACAGTATCTGGTAGGATGCAGGAGACCTAGGGAATTACCTGCAATTAGATCCTACAAATATTACACATAAGGAATTTTGTCCAACCTATGAGAGTGATAAGTGCTTTGATAACAAAACTTCCGATTTCATTTCAGTGCTACCATCTGGTGGGCAAAATGTAGACAGCAAAAATCACGTTGTTGCGACACTGGAACATTCTGATACAGTGAGTTTTTGTTTTATTTTGTGAAGGAAACATAAGATATTATTAAAACAACTTGAACATCTGGTTTGGGGATAAAGTCATTTTGCAGTATTGCTGCCAAGCCTCAGGGCCAAGCACAAAGAGAACAACCTTCCCTTCCAGCCTCTCCATAATGCATAACACCAAACTGTAAAATTTCATGTCCAACACAAATGAAGAACAAAATATACTGGAGCTATAGTTGTACACATCTACAGAAATTCACCTGATAGCTTGAAATCCAGGGAATTCTATGAGATTAAAGCCAACAGAAGGGAAGGGGAATCATGTTTATTTGAGTATGGGTATGTTAAAGACAAAGTTACATCAGGCATTCTGAGGAAAAGAAGTGGAAAGGAATATCACTAGGAAATCTTCATAATTAGTTATTGAAAGGCTCTGTTAAACTGCCGTAAAGAAGGGCAGTGCTGTTTTCTTTGGTACACTTAGAACTTACAATGTGAAGGTGGAAACAAGGGTCAGATCTGACCTTCTCCAACTACTGCCTGAACTTTTGGGATCTGGAAGAAAAGGGACTAATCGTTCCAATTTTGTATTACTTACTTTCAAATGAATCTGGCCCTAAACCTCAAACATTTATGCAAACTTCTTGCCTGTTAAAAGGTACATAGCTGTCATAACCACGACTTTAATTCTTACAAAACTTTGGGACAAGTTTTACTGAAAACACTTCTTCAGAGTTGAAGTTCTGGTGCCATTAACCTTAGAGTGGCTGAGATTTTACCCCTGGTATTCTTCATCTTTCCTATACTGTCATTTTCTCAGATGTAAATAAGAACTAGCCACAGATGTCTCAAATGCTTCCATTCCATACTTGAATGCTCTCTTTGGCCATCTGCCTGCACCCAATAATGAACTGTCTTTTAAAATGTGATTGAAGCTGTATTATACCATCTGGGATCACTGTAACCTTTAACCTGGCATACATCTATGAAAATGAAACCCAGCTTAGAAAAATTTAATCAATAACTTTTTGGAGCAGGTGTGAATATACCATTACTGATCTCCTAGACTGATAGATTAAATCCTTTGATTTAACTCGATAGACTTTATATAATAATCTTCTGTGTTTAACTGCTGATATTGGTATTTTTTGAGTCTTGGGTAATGTAAATCTACTGATCCAGCAGTCAGCCAGTAGGCGACTTAATGTCTCTAAGAACTTCCACTAGAGTACAACAGTAATTCATGATAATTTTAACCTTGGTAACAAGGTTCACAGAGATCTGGTCAAGCATTTCAAAACTCCAGCTTCATCAGGAAATTTGTACTGCGGTTGAATGAGAATAAATAACCATTTTCTGAGATTTGTCTCGTATATTGCTCTTCTGAGTTCCTGCCAGCCTGTCGACTAGAACAAATATCCATTCCTCCAGTGTAGATTAAAGTGACTTCTATTTTTCCTACTACAGTCTTGGCCCTTGACTTACAAGTGATAGTGATCAGATGCAAGAATGACTGAGATGAGTTACTGTGTTATGTGTAAAGAAATGGAAACCATTTTTCGACTCTAGATAAAATATGTTCCTGAGGTTTCTGAGGTTTGAACCCCTCTACACATTTTACGTTGAAAAGGTGAACAAATACTCAAAATTCTCAGATTTTAGTGCCAGAAAAGCAGAAAGAACAACTGCTGTTCATTTAATCTGATTTCCTACAGCAAGTATTTCAAGGGCATATGGAAGTTTGGGATGCGTATTAGTTTGCTTTTTTTTTTTTTTAATGCAAGTGTATTATCATTATTTGTGCAAAGATATCTTTTTGCAGTGTCCCAAAAATTCAGCAATTGCTCCTATTAAGACCTTCTATATATAGGAAATGACACATGCTGGCTCAGAGATGCTGCTTCTCCCATATACACTGTTCTGTATTTTTTGAGCGGCAATACCAACTGGAACAACTTTTGCCAAATGTTGACCTCGAAAGGACCTCAGCATCTACCTGGGAGCTTGATACTGTGTGCTTTCCCTGGGCTTAAATGGTTAACTAGGCATCTCTTGTCAGAGACAGGCTAGTGGGCTAGACAGAGCTTATCTGAGCCTGTACAGGTGTTCTCATGGTTCTTAGCGTGCTTATGTGAGACTCAGTTACCTAGGAGGCAATATTTTGCTTTCCTTTATGGCAAAATCACTTAAAAAACCCTGAGCCCAGAAGAGAAGCTGCTGCAGTCCCGTACGGCATGGTGCTCCCATTGTGGAGAGCACGACTGCTCGTCTCCCTGGGCTGAGACCTCAGAGGAATCTGGGGGAGAGGAGCAGCTGCCTCATGCCAGAGGCCATATCCTGACTCCATGGTACTGGCTCTCAGTTCCAGCTAAATTCAAAGTTTACCATATGCCCTAACTCCCATAGGGACGGAGTCTTCTCTGTATGAGAGGCAAATGATTTTGGCTCCCCCTTATACTGAACCATACTGAATTAATATCTTTCCCCCTTCATTTCAAGCCCTTCCTGTATAACGTCAGCCATAAATTATTCCCTAGGAATTCCTCTATTTAACATATTTCTTCTTTTTGATTGCTGGTATCTTTTAGAAGGAGATCCAGTTCTAATCTGAAGACTTGATCTGATAAATTTTTCTTCCCTTCTTCAATATTTAGTGACCCTACTAGATATGTGTGTATGCATTTATTTATTCCTTGGCTTTGAGATAGGTTAGTACATGGCCAGGGAAAAGATGTAAATAACATATCCAAAAGAAAAGGATGAAAAGAAAACTATAAGGATTTCTTATTCAGGTTTTAGTGCTTTGGAAGAAAAATTGGTTTTGACATTTTTCACAATTTTTGGCTTGCTCTTTGTGGTAGTTTACAATAACCATCTTGATCTAAGTATTCCTTATAGACCAGGACTGGAAACATCATCTCCGTGTCAGGATAAGGTGCTGGTAGTACTGTAGAAACAGTATTCCTCTGAGATGACCCAGGAGATCTGCTAGGTTTTCCCTTTCATCATACCATTTTTTTGATGACCCACACAGATGGGTACATGAAAGTTGTCTTGGGCTCTGGTCTTCCATAGGCAGCATGATTGTCAACATCGGAATGACCTGCGCCTTTATGAAGCTGTTCTGACGTTCACAATTTTCTTCACTGCAGATCACAGTAATATCAGTCTTGCTGCTAGTGTCCATGTCATTAAGTGTACTCACAGATATTCCAAAAATAAGCAAATAGAGTTGCTTACTTCCTCCACAGGGGGTCCAAGTTGATTTTTAAACTGAGAGTAGCAAAGATGGAGTCCTGCAAAGACTGTGTATTTTTTTGATGTGTCTAGCAATACTAGATTTCAGAGAGGCAATTTCCTGTATTTAATGTTATAGCATGCTGAGTGGTGAAGTAATGACTATTTTCAATAACAGTACTTTCTTTTCCAGTGGAAGCTCATTCCCTTTTCATACAGCAGCTGCTTCCTACAGGATGACTTTAAGGCTGCACACATTACAAAGAGGTATTGAAAGTGACAATGGCTGGATGTTCTTCAAGTATGGCGGAAGGGAACCCTCCTGGCCCTCAAAATGCCTGGGATGGGTGGCATGGGATCAGAAGGTGCAGAATGGCACTCCTCTTGGATCCAAAGCTGCAAGAGTCCATCTGCTCTGGGCTTTTGTTATTAATCTGTGCTTCAGCAATAATTTCATATATTTTCTGTGCATTTCCCAGGCTTGATGGGTTGTAGGGTTCCTTCTGCCAGACTTTTCAGCCTGTCTTCTGGAGCTCTTCTCTGGGGGATCACTCCCACCTCCTTTACATCAGAATGGCTAACTTACCTCATGTAATGGCACTTACCTCAGTAAGCCAGCAGAGTTTATACAACATTTCCCAGCAGGCTTCACTTTGGATAACAAGGCAGGTTGTCTCTGGCAAGGACTAGTGGTTTGTGATACAGTTCTTTTAAAACTTAGGGTAAAATAGGGTTTACAGGGACAGTGGCTCTCGAGAATTTGATTTTTCTGGTGCTGTTAATAGTTTTTTTCTCCTTCAGCTTTTTATCTCTTAGCAATAGTATCCATTTATGTTATGAACTTCTGAATGTCCTTATGATCATTTTGTGGCCAGCAATGATGTCTGGCACTAGAACATTTGATTATGGACAGCAGAAGAGAAAGTGAAAATGTAACCTCCCTATAGAAGTTGTAGAGATTTCAGGGGAGAAGATGTACTGAATATACAGATTACAGTAGAACCTTCCCGTATGACTGGCTGGGTTCGCAGGCTTTTGCTATTGGTGCAGTATATAATAAATGGCACTATATCATCATTTCCCTTCTTTCTGCTGAATTTTTTTGAACAGTACTACTGAGTGAAATTCTTGGATTCCTGCACTAGCTTTTTCAGGACCCAGTAGACTCTAGTGAAATTCCTTCTTTTTTTTTCTTTTCTATATTGTCAAGCTATAGACACAAGCATTTCACCAGACCTACGGAACACATTCTAATGACTTTCTTGAATTTGCCATTACACTTCAACTCTACAGATGAGGGAAAAAAAGGCATTTTTAAAAATACTATGTCCACTAATCCCGATCTTGAGACAGAACCAGTTATGACGGTTGACATTTTCAAATGCGGGGTTCCCCAGGGACTAAGATTTACTCCCTGCTGTGTTATCTGTGATAGGATTAGGCAAACATGGGTGTTTCACACTCATTTCATTAAAATATCATTCCTATAAATCCAAAACTGTCAGTGGCATACAGGCTGAGTATGTTCCTATGGAAGTAGGTGACTACATTTGTGTGTTGTCAGTAGGAACTAAACCATGGCATTTTACATGCTTCTAGTTAGATCGCCTTTTACAGCAAGATGAAAAGCTCAGGTTTTTGATTCATGGGAAAGGTAATGAATAGTTAGGGGCAAATCTTAAAAGAGCACCCTGAGATTAGGCTAATCCTGTGTCCTGGGAGACTTAAAAGCTAATCTCCACCCATCAAATCTGTGCTTAAGGGGTGGCATGATAACAAATTTTCCCCATACTGCTTCCTGATAATGAACAAGCTTGGAGAAAACTTCCAATCTTTCCTAACTTATTTAGAAGATGCAGATTATCCCAGTGAAATCGGAAGGCCTCCTGGCCTTCTTAACCATATACACAGGAGCAGGGCCTTGTGAATTAAAATCCAGGTGAAACACAGAAGGTTACATTACGTAAAGGACTAAAGAAGGGCAAATGATATCATGTCCAAAAAAAAAGAACTTAATTTCATGTGTTTTCATGGACGTCTCACAAAAAGTTTCACTGGCATTTAAGTCAACTTTTGCCACTCAAGGGTCCTGAGAACATTTACATGTTGTATTTATATGGGCTTCTGTTAAGACTAATGATTACACACAAGCCTCCTGGTGCTTTATTTGCGATCACACATGCCCTTCCCTGTGCCTCTGTATGTTGAAATCAGTTAAAATCTGAATCCAGGACAGAACCATTGCCTTTCTTTAAATGTCAACATAATAGTTCGATTGTTCATTTTCACTACTAATTTATTCAGAACAGCAGACATCTCATTTTTTCTTTGGAAGTTCCTAATGTGGAGTAAAAAGAAGGAATTATGTTGCATTATATATGATCTTGTATATTTGGCAGAGTTTTTCCTCAGTTGCAGCACCATTCTTTGCTCTATAGGTAGTGTGTGTGGCCTGAATGAAGGCTTCAAATCAGAGCCCCTACAGAAGATGAACTTCTAATTTATGCTTCATGCCTCAGGCCAACCTCTTTTAGAAGGATTAATTCAAAATAAATGGAGTGGATAGAAGTTGCTTCTGACTTCACTGGACTTGAGATCAGGATGATGAGTATATAATATTTCCGGTGTAAATCTTTGTATATACCTATGTTTGTAGATATAGTGTCTTTCTTTGTAACATAGGAATACTCAGCAAGTCACAGACATCTGTAACATAGACAGTAGACAAAACTACAAGCAAGCAACTAAACTAAAAAAAAGAAGAATCATAGACAATACATTTTCATAGAGGCAAGATAAAGTTCAAAGAGAAAGCTAGACTCAGACATTCAGTTATAAAAGAGATTTATGACTGTACTGGAGAAACATTTAAATATGACAGCTCCCATGTTTATGAGCAAAATAGCAAGTTTCCATGCGGATAAATAAAATGCATTTCAATATTCTTATGCTAGTCTCTGTTTATATAAGCTTATGCCAGAATTCAGACTAATGATAAGGATTTGCTACTGCAAATAACTACAGATTAATCCAGATGTTGGTATTGGTTCTTAGAGTAGTAGAAAGCAGATGTATTGAAAGCAGTGAAGCTGCTGCTGACGGTTTCTTATCTTTAGTATTACATTTCATAATGTGTGGTAGGGATGAAAGCAGTGCACAGAAAGGATGAGTGATATTTCAACAGTTGGTATGGAGCAGCTAGTAGGAAACAAATTTTGTACTGGATGGTGCATAATCTTAAAGCATCCAGCCTATCTTCAGTGCTTATGTAGAATTCCATGTCTTTGTTAAAAATCTGACTCTCCTTATGTCTTTTGTTGTTGTTATAGGGGAAAACATAGTGGCTTTTCTGTTAAGACTGGCTTTTTTACCATATTTGAAAAAGAAAAGAAATGTAGTTTTTCTTTGTGAACCTAAATGCCTTGTTACAAAATGGGATGGAATGCGATCCCTTCGACTCTACTATGGATTACAGGATAGTGTAGGGCGAAAACTGCTTACTTGTAGTGCATGAAGGACAGCTACTACTCACAGCATGTAATTTCCATGCAAGCTGGGGACACCATTCAGTCCGATAACGAGTTTGTGCTTCCAGATCAGATTTGCATGAGAGAAAAAGCAATAGCAACTATAGGAGACCATGAAGGACAGAGAGTAGGGAATGCAGGGAGAGGAGCACCAAAGCTCCAGTCATTCTTCCAAAAGTTTGAAAGCTTCTAATTTCCAGCCTAAATTTAGTCCTAGCCAACTTACAACCACTGACACTGTTATTGTCTTTACATTTTCAAATTTCTTCTCTATACCTACTTTTATACCTTCCCTTATGTCTGCTGAGCTTACAATCATTGGGATATCTGGCAGTCTTTGTTTTGCTAGGCTGAACAACCAGTTGGTTTAGGTCCTCTTCTATGAGACAGGCTCTGATCAGCTGTGTGGCCATTCTCCCTACCTGCTTCATTTTCAGTGCATCTTTGTTGCACATGGGTGGTCAGAGTTGTATTGTATTCACAATGGAGGCTTGCCAAAGCTTTTTGCAATGACATTAATGCTTCCCTTTCTTTAGCAAGACATGCTAGAGTCATAGCTGTCATCTTCTCTGTGGCTGCAACTCATTAATGGCTAATCATCAACCCTTTCCCTCCTCTCCTGCCCTGTTAGAGCTCTCCTAATAAAATCTGTAGCAGTGCACTCTAACTAATAAGATGGATTTTGTTGCAAGACTATGCTTGGATATTGCCATAAAAGTTTCAAACAAGAAGTTCCTTCTGTTTGCATTTGCAAAATTCACTGCTCACTCTGACCTCAGTAGCCGAAAGATTATTTTAATATGTGTGATATTTATGAGTAGAGAGTCAAACAAGTGAGGTTGGTTTTGTGGTTCTTTTTTCTGCCTTTTTCATCCTTTCCTGTGATTATGACAAAAGATCCAGGGAGTAGGATGAGTGGAGTCAGCCTATGCCAGATGGTCCCACTTCCACTTGATTTGGAGAGCAGGAAGGATTCACCAGCTGAGTAGCAGGACCACATTTTTTAGGGGATCTACATCTTCCTCACAACCACTTGACTCAGTGACCAGCAAACTACAGAAGGCTGTGGTGGCAGGTCCTCACCTAAGTGCCATGGTGCCACTTGGCAACTGTACACACAGTCACAGCTGGTGCCTGTTCAGCCCTGCCTGCCTTCCCTCACACCCAGCTGCAGAAGCTGCCTGGGCCAAGCGTCTGTGCTGTTCTTAAGGAGTACAAAAAAACTCACAGGTTTGGTGGAATAGAAAAGCAGAACAACAGCAGGGGTTTCCTCATTCTCTCACTAGCACACACCTTGATGTCCCCTGCTATCTCAAATCACCATCTACTCCCTAACCGGCCCCAACACCCATGTCTGAAATTTACAGCTCCAGAATGCCTATGCAACTGCAGAGATCATAGAATCATAGAATGGTTTGGATTGGAAGGGACCTTTAAAGGTCATCTACTCCAGCCCTCCTGATGCAGACCGTGTGTTAATTCATCTCATTGCTGGGAAATACATTTAAATCAGTCTGTATTGTTCTGTATGTTGCAGCCGTGACCATCATGATAAGCTGGAGTTTGGGAGACTTGAGTAATTGCTGCAAACTTTTACCAATGGTTCCATTAAAATGGTGCCACCAGTATCTGGTTCCCGGTTGATATAATGCCCTGAGACTGTTTCCCTATATCTGCAGGGGAGAAGCGTCCATGTTACTTGCAAAGATTCTGGAGACAAGATCCTTCACAAGGCAAGCAGAGTCAGTGGAGAGACAGGTTGGATCTTTTGTTAGTTTCTAAAGACACCATCCTCTCTCCCTTAACCTCAGAAAAACTGCAGGCATTTCCAGAGCACACCCCAGTCTGCTTGTGTGTATCCTTCTCCAATGAAAGCATAGGAAAGCAAGAGGAAACATTAGGCCAGAATATCTAACAGCCCACTAAGCCAGTACTGAGGGTAGCAGAGGACCAGTAGAAACAGCACCTACTTCCCCCTGCCTTTGCCTAAGTCTTAACTGGTTAGAGGATTTTAAGATGCCTGGACAAATCTCTGCCCCTACTTCCAGTGTTAGGAGTTTAAAATCCAGACAAAATAAGCCCTAGTTAATATCCTCACATCCTCACAATGGATTAGCTGGAATCCATTAGGATTCACTAGAACTCTGTTATGAATGCATTAGGAATAGAGTTTATCTCTTCAGAACCTATTGACATATTAATGCTGCTACTATTACTACTATAAACACCGATAATCATAAATATCAAGGCTTATACAGTATCTGAAGTATCTAAGGCTGATATAAAATATCATGTATATTTTGCAAAACACTTCATTCAATATTTAATCTACTGCATGTCCACTTCCCTTGGGCATTTGTTGTTGAAGTTGGTTATCTTGCCACTGTAGCCTCAGTTGTTCTTCAAGGTACGATTCTCTGCCTTCCTCTCATGATTAATTTCTTTTGCTTTCCTGCTTTTTTTTCTTGTGGGTGGAAAATTCAGCCATCAGCAACAACTGACTCTTTTGTGTTTAAAACACCGGGCTCTCTTTTGTTGTATGATCCCTGTGTTTGTGCAAAAGTAGCTTTACTGCTATGCTTACTCTCCCATGATCCTACAGCATCTGATGAAGTCCCTTAGTGGTCTCTCTGCCACCAGAAGGACCCTGCATTACACTGCTCGTAGCTCCCAAAGGGCTGTTTCTGTGGCTGATGAGCAATAAGATTATAAGGTCTTTCCAGTTACAACGTCATTATCTCGCTACGCTACCCAAGGCAGGGAGGCGAAAAGAGTGCTACAATATTCACAAATTGCCATCCTCTATATTAAAGAAACCTTCCCAAAGGCTGTGAAGCCAGGTGTAAGGCATGTTTGTGTCACTGGCCTGCTGCACGGCAGTCTTGCCGGAGCTGGCAGGCTGGCCGGGACTGTAAGTGTATTCTGAGAGGCAGGCAATTCAGAAAGTCAGGAGCCACTTCTCTGTGTGCTGGCCACAATTCCTGCTTCCCCTGCCAATACGCTTATGGTTTGGCATTTGTAGACACACCGCAGCTGTCCAGCTGATAAACCGACACACTCTGGGTGGCCCTCATCTCTTGAGAGTTTACAACTGCTGTTTGCTTCACCAGACATGAATTGAAGTCTTCCAAACTCTCCCACAGAGACTTTCCTGGTACTTTGGTGTCAAGTTCAGAACAAGAATACAGAGCAGACATTTTTTTCCCAATAACACTTGTTTTTCTACACTGCTGCTCTCCTTCAGCTAACTGGTACCTGTGATGAACCCACACTTCTGTTCATTCTGCTCAGCAGTAGTCAGGAGTTATTCACAATACCCTCCAGTCGAGTAGCCCTCTACCCTTGAAGGAAAAAGGACGGTGTATTATCTACAGTCAAACTCAGGATTACAGATCAAATGTATTGCTGTGCATTTACATTTGTATGATCCTTGGGCCTCTTCCTCTTGTTTCCTGCAGGCTTGTTGTCCAGGTTAAAGAAACAACTATCACCCACTTATGTACAGTAAAACAACACTGAAAAATGCAGTGTCCCTGGTGGAGATCTTGAGATATACAATTGCTGGGCTGTCTGCATTTAAGTTAAATTGTGTAGTAGATTATGGTGACTGGTATGTGTCTTGGATCTCTCATGCAATTCTTACTTTACTCACACATTACTACTGGAATATGTAGCTACTTCATCTAGCAGAAAAGGAGAAAAAAAATTAGCACACATAGGAGGTGATGTTTCAAGCACAAGGAATTGAAATAGTTTCAGGTTTTAGTGGCCACCATCAAAATCTTGTCTGTGTTGTTCTTTTCTAGCTTCCCCACAACAGCATTCAGGTAACAGTGAAAAGAGATTTACAGATAACTCTAATGTCATGCCAAATTGATATCACAGTAGAGCAACTGTTGGATTGCAGATAGGAGAGGTATTCATTTCCATTTGCTTCCGCAGTAGATTCATTGAAATGTGTTAGCTCAGCTGTGTGCTTATATGCTGATGTAATCAAGCCAGGTGCATGCACAGGATTTTCTAACAGGAGGTGGAGATGAGTCTGGATCATATAAAGAGGAGATGGAGAGCTGTGGAGGATGTTTAAAGGTCACAAGGATGCTTAACATTTTGTACCAGACATGTGAGGAGGGAAAGCAGCACAGGGGCACAGAGCTGTTAATACACAGAATGGCAAAAGGAGTATGAGTTAGGTATTTAAAGGTCTGGAGTTCCAGATCATGTATGGTGCAAGGAAGAAGGGAGGGGTCTCTGCTCCTTTGTGAGTTTAGATAGAAAAGATTAGGGAATCTGGGCTACTTATAGGAAAGGCAGGGAATGGAGTATTAGCTAGGGAACATTTCACTACGCCACTTGAACATGACCAGACTTTTTAGTAGGCAAAGGTTTGCTTCCAGCAAAACAGACCCAGAAGGAGCTCTCATAAAATGGGTAAGTTTTTTTTCAGTCATTCAAATGCTGCATTACAGTTTAGTCTGTCATTTTTCAAGAGAATGTGGGTTTTATTTGCCTTCTCAGGAGCAGAGAGAGATATGGGACAAAGGTGTATAGGAGGACATGCAGATAAACAAGGCTGAGCTTGTAGAGAATGCTCTCCAGCTTGATTCTTGCCACCAGAGACTTGTATGCCATTAAACTTCCCAGATAGCCTCTCAGATTGTATAAGTGAAAAAGACATTACATAAACTGCCAGCATTTTTCTCTTTTTTCGCTTTGAGAACCACCCTTGTGCGACAGTCGTAAGGAATTTAGTAAGGCTGGCTCTAATAATTTCTGTGCATAGTACTCTAAAAATACAGACAGAAGAGGAAGCATTGCTTTTTTCCCTCTGGTTTTGTTTTTAAACAGTTAAGGAATTCTACAAAAGGTATACAATTCTTTCAAAAGTTTTATAGGATACTGGGGGAAACTTTTCCATTTTCATTGCATTCTGTTACACATTCAGTATAGAGAAGGTGCCAACAGGTATTTTCAGTGGAAGTGGGTATCTGCTTTCAGGTCCCACCAAAAACTAGTTGGAATGTGTGCTTAATCCCCAGCCTTCCTGTGACCTGATAACTACAGGCTGCTTCAGTTTTGCCTTCTTAACAACAGCCCACCACTTTGACAGGAACTGTTATTCTATCCCTAAAAGAAAAAACGTATTGCTATAGCCTCAGGAAGCCTGCTTGTCCAACTACAAGTTCACTGATAGAGTAGTTGAACAAAGCAGCAAGTCATGTGCCTCCATGCTGGTCATCAAGAGTGGCCATCACAAATGAATAGCACCTTTGACCACCCCAAGCAATAACTCCCTATGTTCACCCTTTCTTCTAGATCACAACTGCAGTCTCTTAATATTGACTTCTCATGAATGGCTTCAGTTTGGATCCCAATGGTAATAGTCTGGAATAGAATAAATCCGTTTTTTCTAGTTTCGGTAAAAGTTTCATGATCCATGAATACTTGCATTAAATCCAAATCCAGTTAATTTAGTTTCCAGGTTATATGGAGGCCTGAGACCAGTTTCTCCCAAAGAAATACAGTTTGACATACCAAGTAATGGACATGAAAAGCACCACCCTTCTTTGTTTTGACCTAGAAGCTGCCACACTAGTGCCTGCCACTGACCTCCATGGAGGATACAAGGCAATTTATGGCCTGCCACCAGCTCACATAGGAAAGCCCTGGCTCTTACCTGTCCTACATCATGTCTCTCTCATTCCCCCATGGGGTTGCTCAAAATCAACTGAATTATGCTACGAAAGTTGACTGAGGTGTCTGTTGGTAAATCCAGTATTGCAGGCCTTTGCATAATAATTCTAGGACCAGTCTTTCTCTCCATCTTCCACGAAATTTGATAGCTAAAGATTATGACACCTCAAATCTAGACCAGTATTCATTTTCAAGAGATTCACTAGTAACCTCTTAAACAAATGACCTCATAAGTTACAAACTTTGTCAAAGGCATTTGGAGGAGAACAGTACCATAGACACATACACGCAGCTGGGAAAAAAAGGCTTTTCTCAGCACTCTTCTTCATGTATATTTTTTGTAGCCAAAACCTAGAGTGGGAAAGGAAAAGATAACATCTGAGTTGGGATGACCAAAGTACATACAGAGAACAATTTAGTCTCTTAAAACAATGCAAGAAGTTAGATTCCAGTAGTAATTCAAGTGAAGGCAGGGGGTTGGGCCACATCCAAACATCTATGCTGTCCTAGTGACCCAAGCTATCACATGCAATATACCTCACTTTTTTTATTTGCTTGTTTATTCTGAATGACTACAAGGGAACTTAGTATCATAAAACGTGGACAATGTCCTGAGTTCAGCTGGAGAGAGTTAGGATATTATCTTTCTGGAGCTTCTCCCTGCAGTAATGATGATACCCGTTTTGGGGTTAATTTTCTGTTGAATAAGAACGTCAGGTTTTAAGGCACTGGTCCAGACTGTAAACAAGTCAGTCTCTTTGGAGCCTGCTTTGGCAGCTCTGCTGAGGTTACTATTTGTATTAAATATTTGCTAACCTATTCTTCATAAAGCCAGGTATGATTCCGTGAAAAGGAGAGGCAATGTTGACATCTGTCCTCTTGCCAGCAGCAATCATGTTACCTTGTTATCTCAGCTAGCCCTCCCCCGTGCTCGTGCACTAAATAAGGGACTGCTGAAATTCTGGCCTGGGGCTGATTAAATTTCTGCTCCACACACAACTCTGAGTATCTGTGCAAAACACAGGAGAAGCTTGGTCCCACCATTCCAGTGCCATCGATATCAGAAGAAACCTTACTGTTGAGAGAAATCAGTGATAGAAAGCTCTCGAATGTAATTTTAGATGAGGCAGAGATTTTCACATGTGGCTGACAAGCAATTTAAAGCACTAAGGAGAGTTCAAGAGGGAGTTAAGTGGTCCACGTAGATATATGGATACAAGAACAATTTGGATGCATTTAGGATGCAGGATAGACAAAGAATTCATCTTGTCCCCAAGCTGTTTGGAGCTGTGACTACATTTTGGTTCTCAGCTTGTACAAAGTTTTCTATAGCGAGACTGGCCCCAACTATAATAGATCATTGTAATAGCTCTGTTCATATTATGAGGTTCGGGAGTGGAAAGCAAACAATGTAAACAATGTAAGACCACCACAATTACTTCAATATTTTTTATTGGTTACCCATAAAATTGTGGGCAATTGTCAGACATAGAAAAAGGCATAGATTTGGACTTGGATCTTATAGCCCAAGGCTCTAGACCAGTGCGTGCTCCTCGCACTTTCAAAGCTCCCATTGACTACAGTCATAGATCTAGGATAAAATGTAGGAAGTTCAGGATTATCATTTATGCTCCAAAATTAAATGTGGTGTTTGCAAGAAGAAAAAAGACTAGCTTCTGGGAGACAGAAGGTTGCTGTCCCTTCTGTATAAATGTGCAATCTGAAGGCATAGGAGGTTTTGTCTGCTTGGGTTTTTGACCCTTCCCTTTACCATTGGGTAGAGTAGTTAGTGATCTTTGCTTTTCTGTTCTGTTTCTTTGCATTTGAGATACAGTTCAACGTCTGATGAAGAAATATTAGAAATAATCAATGCTGTACACACATACAAGGAGTGAATTCAGGCACGCTATTGTCTGATTTTTAAATGGTAGGAGAATTACACCTCTAAGGCAGAGAACTTTTTCTTTGAAATGGATAAGATTTTTCAAAGCACCTGGGGCTAGCCTCATCCTGCTTCCACCAAAGTGAAAGCCTAAGGCTTCCATTCACTTCGATAGGAGCAAAAGCAGATACATGATGAGCACATTTGGGGCATCCCCTGTCAAGCAATTATGGCTAAGCATGCTGCTGGCCAGATCCTGAAGCAAATTATCAACTAATGAAAATAGATACCCATTCACTTTACTCAGTGTAACTCTGTTCTGGGAATTCCTAGTGACCATATTGATATAGCTATGATGGGCTAAGTATAAAGGCAAAATCAGTTTTGTGGGAAGAGATGGTATGCTTGTTATTCCATCTTATATTGCTGGAAAATCAGACAACCTTCAGGGCATATAAAACCATTTTTCCATTTCACACCTGAAGGCTGGCTTGTATTTCTGAAGGCATGCTTGTTTTTTTCTAATGGTATTAGTTGGACAATGGGAGATACTATCTTTCACTGTAAACTTAAGGTACAGAAATTTCTTCAAGACACGACTGTTGCAGCTCTTTCTCAGGTATCTGTCTAGCACAAGGCTGACTCTTTTTTTTTTTTTCCCACTTATTATTCACTGTTGTTAATTTCTGCCCTTTTTCTTCTCTTCCCACTTCTGCCCATTCCAATCCATTATGGTTCCCTTCTTGTAATCATCTTGCTGAATTCCTATTTAACTTTTCCCCTTATTTGGTGGTATGGATGGGCTTGCTCCACAAAAGACAAAGCACTCCACAGTATCTTTATTATTGTGTTTAGACATTTTTTGATTCTCATGTAATTATAGGCTGAGTTACTTTGATATGGACCTGGTCCAACATCTGGGTATTTTATTGGTTTGCATACTGTCAGTGTTAAAAATTACTTTTTTCTTTTAAAGTGACAAACTTCACTTATTTTTCCCATCTTGTTCTCATTAGCTTTTCTTGACAGTAGGTCAGGTTAGGTGCTTTGCCATCTCTGCTCCATCTGTCATCTCCTAATGTCGAAACTGACTTTTACAGAGGCTGTTGTTCTTGTATGTTTGAGATTTCAGAGCAAGGTTTGTATGTGGGGTAGAGGGGTTTTTTGTCTCTCTGTTTTCTTTGCTGTCTCTGCTTCTTGTCTTTTTGGTTTGTCTTTGGCTTTTGTCTTTCTGTTTTTTTGGCTCGGCTCTTCAGTAGCAGAGGCAAAGTTATTGTTAGCTCTGGCTGAGAAAAAATGCAAGATGGAGAGATGCTTCTTTCTTCCACAGTTTAGTTTGATGCAAGATCTTCCATTATGAGCCTGAATTTTAATCCCACCTTGGCTTTTTCAAGCTGAAATTAATCCACCTGAAATTGCACAGGCAAACTTCTGTGTCAGACTACAGTTTTTCAGGAAAACTTGACTGATATTAGGCAAAACATTTGGGAGATAGGAAGATATTTTAAAAAGTGGGGTGATCTCACTTTTTGGATAATTTCCTAATGTTTATTTTAAAGAAATGTCATGACTCAAAACTATCTTGACCGAGAAACTGCAGGTTTGGGTTACTTTGTTGTCCCTGGCAAGGATAGGTGCTTTGGACTCAGTTTGGAAGGTGGGGGGGCTGG